>NC_079443.1:43830860-44130860 GCF_903798145.1 Danio aesculapii | reverse complement strand
TTGGCATCAGTGAGCACATTGATTCACAGACTGTGACAGTCAGTCTTCCATACAGTGAGTAAAATATATCTCCATATACAAAATGACAAATACAAATTTATGGCTATTAAGCATTTATGAAAACCTACTCACTTTTGTTTCAGCACTTCCTGTGGCACCTTCACAACCATGGGTGTCAGCTGTAACGAAGGAAAGTATCACTGTAAACTGGAAGGAGCCATCCTCAGATGGTGGAAGCCATGTCTTCGGATATCACCTTCAAATGAAGGACAGAAACAGCATTCTTTGGCAGAAAGTTAACACAACTGTTATTCGTGCTACACACTTTAAAGTAACAAATGTGAATGCTGGTTTGATCTACGAGTTCAAGGTTGCAGCTGAAAATGCTGCTGGTATTGGTCCAATTAGCAAGTCCTCAGATCCTGTGCTTGCAATTGATGCTTGTGGTAAGCATTTTTGTGCATATATATATATATATATATATATATATATATATATATATATATATATATATATATATATATATATATATATATATATATATATATATATATATAAAATCATATATATAATTTGAATTAATATTATTATGTTATTAATTTTAGTTAATATATATATATATAAATATATATATATCCTTATGCTTAACCTTTTTTTTTTTCTTTACAGAACCTCCCAACAGTGTTAGAGTCACTGATATCACGAAGAACTCTATTAGTCTAGCCTGGCAGAAACCCTCATATGATGGTGGAAGCAAAATTACTGGATATTTAATTGAAAGGAAAGATGGTCCAAAAGGCAGATGGTCAAAAGCTAATTTGACAAATGTTACTGACACCAAGTTTACTGTATCAGGCTTGACTCAGAATGAATCTTATGAATTCCGAGTCATGGCTAAAAATGCAGTTGGTTCAGTCAGTAACCCATCTGCAATTGTTGGACCAGTCACATGTGTGGACACTTATGGTGCCCCTGAGGTTGATCTTCCTCAAGAATATCTTGATGTTGTGAAATACAAAGCTGGTGCTACGGTTCAGCTTAAAATTGGTATTGTTGCTAAGCCTCAACCAACAATTGAATGGTACAAGGACGGAAAAGAACTTGAGTCTGGAGCTCAGATTTCCATTTCCAACACCACTGAGTTTACATGCATTTCAGTCAGGGAAGCCACTCGACTGAATACTGGAACATACGAACTCAAGATCAAGAATTCTTTAGGCTCTGCATATGCTGCGGTTAGAGTACTTGTCCAAGGTAAGTTTCAATTTTTACTGCTAAATAACTTTTCATAACTTGCATCATATTTATCATCACATCTAATAATAATTCTGTTTTTTGAATAACATTTTTAATGTGAAGTAATTAAAAAGTGGATGTATTAAATATAAAATAAATATAAATATTGTATGCCTTGATGCATTAACTTTGATAGGCCTAATCTGAATCATTCTGACTTTTTGCTCACTTTTTTTTCAGACAAACCTGGACCCCCTGCTGGAGAGATACAGTTTAAGAAAATCACAGCTGATACTATGACCATCATGTGGGATCCTCCAGCTGATGAAGGTGGCGCAATGGTCACCCACTACATTGTGGAGAAACGTGAGACAAGCAGAATTATGTGGTCCATAATCTCTGAAAAATTGCAAGACTGCATTGTCACAGTCCCAAGGCTAATTAAGGGCAATGAATACATATTCCGTGTTCGTGGAGTAAACAAACATGGAGTTGGTGATCCTTTGGAATCTAGACCAGTAATAGCACAGAATTCCTTTGGTAAGGAGGTTTTACTGCTTATATATTTAATATGAAATTTGTTATCAATTGTGATTTAATATATATTTTTCTTTTCACAGTTCATCCTAGTCAGCCTTCTAAACCTCAAGTCACCATGATTACAAGGTCAACAATGACTGTGGTGTGGGAAAGACCAAGTTTGGATGGTGGCAGTGACATTGATGGATATTACTTAGAGAAACGAGAGAAGAAAAGTCTACAGTGGTTCAAGGTTATAAAAGATCCAATCCGTGATACCAGACAAAAAGTCCACAACCTCACAGAAGGAAATGAATATCAGTATCGTGTTTGTGCAATCAACAAAGCTGGTGCAGGTCCATATTCTGATGTCTCCATCTTCTACAAAGCTTATGACCCAATTGGTAAGTTTTTTTTCTCTAGATTGTTTTTTAAGAATGTGAATATAAATATGTACAATGTATGCAATCATAAACATATATATTGCTGTTTTAGATCCACCAAGTGAGCCAACCAAGCTCAGAGTTGTTGATTCAACAAAGACATCAATTACTCTTGGATGGGTGAAGCCTGTTTATGATGGTGGGAGCGAAATCACAAGCTATGTTGTTGAACAAAGAATAGCTGATGAGACAGAATGGGTCACTATAAGTTCTAAAGGAGAAGTAAGAACTACTGAGTTTGTTGTGTCCCATTTAAAACCTGGAGTTTACTACTACTTCCGTGTCTCTGCTGTGAATTGTGTTGGAACTGGACGTTCGATTGAGATTGTGCAGCCAGTGCAAGCCAAAGATATTCTGGGTTTGTACTTTTTACTTGTCAAAATTATTAAATGGTTTATACTGATTTTCCTTACAATAACCTGATCAAATATGTTTCTTTTTCAATTTAACAGAGGAAGCTGATGTGGATCTTGACATCTCAATGTCAACTCAGTACATAGCTAAGGCTGGTAGAGATGTTGAAATTGTAATTCCTCTCAAAGGTAGACCTGCTCCAAATGTAACATGGCGAAAGGGAGACAAAAACATTAGTGGTGATGCAAGATATGCCATCAGAAACACAGAATACTCAACCACACTGATCATTCCAAAAGTCACAAGGGATGATACTGGCAAATATCTTCTTGAAATTGAAAATGGAGTTGGGGAGCCAAAAACCATCACAGTGTCTGTTAAAGTATTGGACACACCATCTGCTTGTAACAGGATGATAGTGAAGAATGTGACAAGAGGTAAACTTACTCTAAGCTGGGAACCACCTTATATTGATGGTGGCTCTCCAATCACAAATTACGTTGTTGAAAAGAAGGATGCTAAAATGAAGGCATTCACTATTGTGACAAATGAATGTGCCAATACAACCTATAAAGTTGATGGACTGTCTGAAGAAATTTCTTATTTCTTCCGTGTTTCTGCTGAAAATGAATATGGTGTTGGCGATCCTTGTGAGACTGAGCAGCCTGTGAGAGCAACAGAGATGCCTGGTGCTATAAAAGATCTTGTATTGGTTGACTCAAGTAATACATCTGTATCACTGGCATGGACAAAGCCAGATCATGATGGTGGCAGTCACATATCTGAGTACATTATTGAGAAAAAAACAAAGGAAGAAGAATCATGGAGCGCTGGTGGCACATGCAGACGTTGCCAGTGTGAGGTAACCGAACTTAAAGAGCTTTCTGAAGTTTACTTTAGAGTTTTTGCAAAAAATGAGAAGGGTCGCAGTGACTTCTCTCAAATCGGGCCAATCACTGTAAAGGACTTCCTTATACCACCTGAGGCAAACCTTATTGACTATCCTAATGGAGAATTAAGTGTTCGCATTGGACAAAATGTTAATATTGACTTACCCTACAAAGGTAAACCCAAACCAATTATTCAGTGGATGAAAGATGATGTTCTACTCAAGGAAAGTGAACAAGTTCGTTTCAGGCAAACAGAGAACAAGGCTAGTCTCATTGTAAGAAATGCAAGAAAGGAAAATGCAGGAAAATACACCTTGGTACTTGATAACAAACTTGTCAAGAACTTCTTTGACATCAAAGTCATTACACTTGGGCCACCATCTCAGCCCATAGGCCCAATCCGTTTTGATGAAATTAAAGCCCAGAGTATTATTATCTCATGGGATGTACCCCAAGAAGATGGTGGAGGAGAGATCACCTGCTACAGTGTAGAAAAGCGAGAGACATCTCAAGCAGCATGGAAGCTGGTTTGCTCTAGTGTGGTCAGGACAACATTCAAGATACCAAATTTGGTTAAGGGTACAGAATACCAATTTAGGGTGCGTGCAGAGAACAAATATGGCGTAAGTGATCCTCTAACCTCACCAGATGTGGTTGCTCAACACCAATATAAGCCACCAGGTCCACCAGGAAAACCTGTAGTATTCAATGTTACAAGTGATGGCATGACTGTTCAGTGGGATGCCCCAGGTTTTGATGGTGGTTCTCCAATCACTGGATACCACCTTGAGAAGAAAGACAGGAACAGCTTATTGTGGATGAAAGTGAATACCAGTGTTATTTCTGGAAGAGAATACAGAGTCATTGGACTTATTGAAGGTCTGGAATATTCATTCAGAGTGTATGCACAAAACAATGCTGGAATGAGTCCGGTCAGTGAACAGAGCAAACACAAACTGGCAATTTCCCCTGTTGGTAAGTTTTAATATCGTCTTTGTTGTCACATCAATCCATGATGACAATTTTACAATGTTTAGGTTTGTAATTGTGCCATTTTTTTCTCATTAGATCCTCCTGGCACACCTAACTGCATTGATGTTACAAGAGACTCTGTAACACTTCAGTGGGAACCACCAAAACGTGATGGAGGCAGTAGGATTGTAGCATACAGTGTTGAAAGACGTCAAGGAAGAGCACGTTGGTTGAGATGCAATTTCATCGATGTTAGCGAATGTCAATTTACAGTAACAGGCCTTGCTGCTGGTGATCGCTTCGAATTCAGGGTAATTGCCAGAAATGCTGTTGGAACAGTTAGTCCACCATCTCAGTCCTCTGGCTACATCATGACCAAGGATGAAAGTGGTATGTACTGGCAAAGGCATCAATTGCATATTGATCAACATTTTTATTTCAATTCGTCAATGGAGATTTTGTCAAAGCAGCTTAGCAGTTCTAGTAAATTGAAACTGCTTCAATACAGTTTTCACAGTTGAATTTCAGTTTAGTTTAGTTCTGTGTAATGTAAAGCACTGCTAAAAGGTGTGTATGTTCAGATTGTTCAGCATTAAACATATTCTAATAAGTGCACATTTTTCCAAAGGAGTTATTTAAAAATAAATAACTTTTAATTTCTTTTTAGTCATCCCTCAAATTGAATTTGAAGCTGAGAAATCCCTCACCATCAAGGCAGGAGAAAATATTAAACTCAGCTGCAGTATAAGTGGACGTCCTGTACCTCAAGTTATTTGGTATAAAGATGGAAAGGAAGTTGACAAAATGCTTGTTGACATCACAACTGTTATTGGATCAAGCTCGCTGTTTATCAGAGATGCTGACCGTAATGACCGTGGTGTCTACACAGTTGAGGCCAAGAACAGTTCAGGCACAACAAAAGTGGATGTTCTTGTTAGAGTCCAAGGTATGGTCTGAGAAAAGTTTTGATTTATAAAAATTACAAAGAAAAGGTCTCAATTTTTTCATTGCTTATTTGTATTCTGTGTTCTGCAGATACTCCTGGACCACCTGAAGGCCCACTTCGCTTTACAAATATATCTGCAGAGAAAGCAACTCTTTGGTGGAGCCCACCTGAAAATGATGGCTGTGCAGCTATCAATAATTATGTGATTGAGAAGCGTGAGACTTCCAGAATTTCATGGGCACTTGTAACATCCAAGTGTGAAGCCTGCTCCTTCAATGCCACAAAACTGATTAAAGGAAATGAATATCAGTTCCGTGTATCTGCTGTCAATAAATTTGGAGTTGGCAAGCCACTAGAGTCTGATCCAATCATTGCTCAAATGCAGTACAGTAAGTTGTTCTTGATCCAGTTCTTTGCTAATTTAGTATTAATTGTTCTTTTCTTTAACACGTTTTTATATCTCACAGCTGTGCCAGATGCACCTGGAACACCTGACTGCACTCATGTGACAGGAAACAGTATTACACTGTGTTGGACAAGACCAAGACATGATGGTGGAAATGAGATTAAGCAATACATCCTTGAAAGACGGGAAAAGAAGAGTTTGAGATGGGTGAAGGTTTCAGCTAAAAGACCAATAACTGAGCTTAGGCACAGAGTAACAAACCTTACAGAAGGGAATGAATATGAATTCCGTGTTATGGCTGAAAATGGTGCTGGAATTGGACCTTCAAGTGGTATATCCAGATTGTTTAAGTGCAGAGAGCCAACAAGTGCACCCAGTGCACCAACTATGGTGAAGGTCATTGATTCCACCAAGATGTCTGTTACCCTGGGATGGACCAAACCAGTGTTTGATGGCGGTTTGGAAATCATTGGTTACATTATAGAGATGTGCAAGGCAAGCCTTGAGGAATGGCACAGAGTCAACAATCAGACGTGCATCCAAACACATTACAAAGTAACAGAGTTAGAGTCAGGTGAAGAATATAAATTCCGTGTTTGTGCTGTCAATGGTGCTGGCAAGGGAGAATTCTCTGAGACTCCAAATGTAGTACAAGCAGTTGACAGACTGACCTCGCCAGAAATTGATATAGATGCAGACTTCAAGCAAACACATATTGTGAAGAATGGCGGAATTGTTAAACTTCATATTCCCTTCCGTGGAAAACCAGTCCCACTTGCCACATGGACAAAGGCAGATGGAGATCTTGGTGTAATGGTGGATATAAATACAACCGATACATTCAGCACCTTGACAATTGAAAATTGCACTAGATATGATGCTGGCAAATATACACTCTCTCTTGAAAACAACAGTGGTCGTAAAACCATTACATTAACAGTCAAAGTGTTGGACACACCTGGACCTCCAGGACCTCTTTCATTCAAGGATGTGACAAGGGGTGCTCTGACACTCATGTGGGATGCACCATCAAATGATGGAGGTGCACGTGTTCATCACTACATTGTCGAAAAGCGAGAGGCAAGTAGATTAAGTTGGCAGGAGGTCAGTGAAAGGTGTACACGTCAAATCCTGCGAGTGATCAACCTTGATATTGGTGTGGCATACTGTTTTAGAGTTACCGCTGAAAATCAATACGGCAAAGGTGAACCATATGAAATGACAGAGCCTATTATAGCTACAGAAGAGCCTGCATCTCCCAAGCGGCTGGATGTTATTGATACTACATCCTCAACAGCTAGCCTAGTGTGGATGAAGCCTGAGCATGATGGCGGAAGCCGTATTACTGGATACATTGTTGAGACTAGAAAGAAGGGCTCTGCTAACTGGGTTGTTGGAGGTCAAACTAAATCTCTGAAAATGGTTCTTGAAGGCCTGGTTGAGAACACTGAATATGAGTTCCGTGTAAAGGCTCAGAATGATGCTGGCATAAGTCACCCACGAGATGCACTAGCCTCTGTCATTATAAAGGAGCCACGTATAGAGCCAACCGCAGATCTGAGTAGTATAGATAAACAACTCATTACTTGCAAAACTGGAAATTCTTTTGCCATTGATATTCCAATAAGTGGCAGACCAGCCCCAAAGGTAACATGGAAGCTTGAAGAAATGAAACTTAAAGAAACAGACAGAGTGTCGATTAAGATATCTAAAGACAGAACTACTCTGCTGGTTAAGGATGCCAAGAGAGGCGACAGTGGAAAATATTATCTCACGCTTGAAAATGCAGCTGGATCAAAGACATTTACTGTTACGGTTATTGTCATTGGTAGACCAACCCCACCAACTGGACCTGTTGAAATTTCAGGAGTATCATCAGAATCCTGTGTATTGACTTGGGGAGAACCTAGTGATGATGGTGGAACGGACATAAGCAATTATATTGTTGAGAAACGTGAGTCTGGCTCCACAACATGGCAGGTTGTGAATTCAAGTGTGAAACGGACTACCATCAAAGTAACTCATCTCACCAAGTACATGGAGTACACTTTCAGAGTCTCTGCTGAGAACAAGTTTGGTGTTAGCAAGTCCATTGAATCTCAAGCTATTGTTGCTGAACATCCATTCAGTGAGTATTTAGTATGATGTAATATTAACTGACTATTAACTGATTTTCTTTTAGATTTTATTGTCTTGTTTTTATTCTAATACATGTAACATTTCTAATGTGTTTTCAGTCTCACCCAGCCCACCAACTCGTCCAGATGTAGTTTCTGTGTGTGCTAATGCAATTTCTATTCGTTGGGATGTGCCATATCATGATGGTGGAAGCCAAGTAACTGGATACTGGATTGAAAAGAAAGAGCGTAATACCATTCTTTGGGTGAGGGAGAACAAGATTCCTTGTCTTGAGTGCCATTACAAGGTGTCCACCCTTATTGAGGGCCTTGAGTATCAGTTCAGAGTATATGCGATGAATATTGCTGGTTTGAGTAAAGCAAGTGAACCATCAAGACCAGTACTGGCTCTAAATCCAGTTGGTAAGTTTTTTACTTTCTTCTATAATTTGTATATATTTAATGGTGGCTTAATATTTATCAAATGCAAATATTTGTATTTAAGATCCACCTGGCACACCAGAGGTTTATGATGTAACCAAGACCTCAGTGTCTATTAGATGGTCTGTGCCATTTAATGATGGTGGCAGCAAGATTGTTGGATATGTGGTTGAACGCAAGGCATCCAGTGATGATGAAGAAGCTCGCTGGTTGAAGTGCAACTATACCACAATCACAGAAAACTTCTTCACTGTTACATCGCTCCTCGAGGGAGAACAGTATGAATTCCGTGTTATTGCCAGAAATGGTGCTGGAGTCCACAGTATGCCATCTCAATCATCAGGACTTATAACATGCAAAGATGAATACAGTAAGATGGTTGCTTAATATTTACAGTACATGTACAACATAAATATGTGCTGATACGAATATTTATTAATACATTTTATTAATTAATTGCAGCACCACCTAAGGCCGAGCTGGACAGTAAACTTGTGGGTGAGACAATCACTATTAGAGCTGGATCAGACCTTGTTCTTGATGCTGCTGTTGGTGGAAAACCAGAACCTAAAGTCTTTTGGGCTAAGGGCGACAAGGAGTTGGATCCTGGAGAGAAATACTCTCTGACATACACAAGCACAAGAGCGATGGCAATCATTAAATCATGTGACAGAAACGATACTGGAAGATACATCCTTACTGTAAAGAATGCAAGTGGAATCAAAACATCTGCTGTCAATGTTAAAGTACTTGGTAGGAACATAATAAATAACAGTCTTCAAAGCATTTTATTTAAAAAAGGGTTTTTGCTGTATATTTCATGGTAATATATTTTTCATTTAAGATACACCTGGTCCACCTGCGGGTACAATAACAATCAGCAGGGTCACAGAGGAGAAATGCACAGTTTCCTGGAAGATTCCTCTGGAGGATGGTGGAGATCATGCCAGTCACTATATTGTTGAAAGACGTGAGACAAGCAGACTCAACTGGGTCATTATGGAAACTGAATGCAAGACTCTGTCTTGTGTCAGCACGAAACTGATCAAAAACAATGAGTACATTTTCCGTGTCAGAGGTGTAAATAAATACGGGCCTGGTGTACCCCTAGAGTCTGAACCAGTTATTGCAAGAAATGCATACAGTAAGTATGATTAAAATTATTATGTATTAACATTTCTGTTAATAATCAAGAATCTAAATTCTAAATATTAAAATTTGTCTATAATTTACATTATAGCTGTTCCAACACCTCCGGGAACTCCAGATATTACTGCTATTGGAAAAGAGCATGTTATTATCGAGTGGTTTAAGCCAGAGAATGATGGTGGAAGTGAAATTAAAAACTACCTTGTGGATAAACGTGAGAAGAGCAGTGTTAGATGGACAAGAGTAAACAAAACCTACACCATTTATGATACACGCCTGAAAATCACTGGTCTCCTTGAGGGTAGTGATTATCAGTTTCGCGTTTCAGCAGTCAATGCTGCTGGCACCAGTGCTCCAAGTGATGTATCTCAGTATGCTCACTGTAAAGACCCAACATGTGAGTAAAACTGTCCTGCAAGGCTCCAAATATTTTAAAGACTTAAATATTTAGAAACATGCTTAACCTGCCATTTCATTTTACAGATACCCCAGCACCACCATCAGTTCCTCGTATTTCAGATACCACAAAGCACAGTATTAGTATGACATGGACACGACCAATGTATGATGGTGGATCTGATGTCACAGGCTATATTGTTGAGATTCTGGAGGAGGGAACAGAGCAGTGGTATAGAGCCACGCAGAAGACATTGACCAGTACTCAGTACACAGTAACTGGTCTGGCAAGTAATAAAAAATACAGCTTCAGAGTGGCTGCTGTCAATGCTATGGGTACTGGGGAATTCAGTGAAGGCAGTATCGAAACTGCACCCTCTGAAAAAGTTGGTAAGTTCTTATGTTTGGATCTGCATGGTTAAAGCCATCATCAAGCTAATTCTTGCTCCTAAATGCCTTTTTGCGTACATAAATACTGCATAATTTTTATTGCTATGTTCTCAGAAATCCCTGATATTGAGCTACCTGATGAACTTAAGAAGACTGTTTGCATCAGAGCTGGCAACACTTTACGTCTTAATGTAACTATATCTGGAAGACCTGCACCAGTTATTACCTGGAGAAAGACTGGAATTGACCTACAGTCCCGTGGTTTCATAGATACCACAGAAAAGACTACATCATTAATAGTGGAGAAGGTACATCGCTATGATGCTGGAAAATACACAATTGAGGCAGAAAATCCATCTGGCAAGAAAATTATTACAATTCTCGTCAAGATTTATGGTGAGTAATTGTGTGCTATTAATAATGAATACTGTGTTCTTAACGTTACTGTATTCAAAATATAATTATAATGTATTCTTGTATCTTATAGATACTCCTGGACCATGTGGTGCAGTAAATGTTAAAGATTACACTAAAGAGTCAGTTGTAATCACATGGGATGTGCCTACTATTGATGGTGGTGCTCCCATCAACAACTACATAATTGAAAAGCGTGAAGCTTCAATGAAATCTTACAAAACAGTGACAACAGAGTGCAAGAAGACATTATACAGAATCACTGGACTGGAAGAAGGAACACAGTACTTCTTTAGAGTGTTGCCTGAGAATATATATGGTATCGGAGAACCTTGTGAAATTACTGAACCAGTGCTGGTTTGTGAAGTTCCATCTGTTCCTCAAGATCTATATCTCATTGATACAACAAAGTCTACTGTCATTCTTGGATGGGAAAAACCACTTCATGATGGTGGCAGCAGACTTTCAGGCTTTGTCATTGAAGCCTGCAAAACTGGAACTGATCGATGGATGAATGTTGCTAATGTGAAATCATCTGTGCTGCAACACACAATTGACTCACTGACTGAAAATGAGCAATATCTCTTCAGAATCAGAGCTGAAAATAGCAGAGGTGTCAGTGAGCCCAGAGATCTCATGACACCTGTAACAATTCAAGAACAGAGAGGTAAGGTATTAGAAACTTGAATGAAACCGGAAAGCAAGTCAATATAAGAAAGTTACACACAATGTATTGCTTGTTTAAATGTTTAAATATAGGTATTTCTATTATCATTACAGACATGCCGAAGATTGACTTGACTGGTATCCCTCAAAAGATTGTCAATGTGCCAGCTGGTAAGCCAATTGTGCTCAACATTCCCATTAAAGGAAGACCTGCACCAGTCTGTTCATGGTCGTTTGGTGGAGTCAAAATGAAAGACAAGCTTGACCGGATTAAGATTGAAACAACTGCGAAATTCACCAAACTGGCAGTTCGTGAAACCACAATTGATGATACTGGTGACTACACTCTTAATGTGAAGAATGTCACTGGAACAGCAACTGAGGTCATCAAAGTTATTATTCTTGGTAAGAAACATTTTATTTTTCCTCCCAGTTTTATAGGTCCACAGCCATAAGCAACATTTTTATTATTATATGTTTTTTAACTTAACAAATGTATTTCTTCTCAAGATAAACCTGGAGTACCTGTTGGGCCTATGAAAATTGAAGAGGTTGATGCCACATCTGTGACATGCAGCTGGGAACCACCTCAGAAAGATGGAGGTGCAAATATCAGTGGCTATATTGTTGAGCAACGTGATGCACATCGACCTGGATGGATGTCTGTTTCTGAATCTGTCACAAGACCCGTGTTCAAATTCACAAGACTTGCAGAGGGAACTGAATATGTATTCCGTGTTGCAGCAACAAATCGCTTTGGTATCGGCGGGTTCTTGCAATCTGAGGTCGTTGAGTGCAAGAGTGCCAAAAGTATGTTTTTTTTCATAATCCAAATGTTTTCTATTTATGTTTATTGAAATTTAACTTCAAAATATTCGAATTCAAATAAAACTGTTATTAATCATCTTTTTTAAGCTGTACCTGGAGCACCCAGCACACCTGAAATACTTGATGTGTCTCATGATGGTATGACTCTTACTTGGACACCACCCGAGGACAATGGTGGTTCTACTATTGCTGGCTACATTATTGAGCGCAAAGAGGCTGGATCTGACAGGTGGCTTCGCATCAATAAGAATCCAGTGACGATGACAAGATACAGAGCCACAGGACTTATTGAGAGTCTTGAATATGAGTATAGAGTGACAGCCATAAACTCTAGAGGCACTGGAAAACCAAGTGCAAATTCTAAACCAACTATTGCAATGGATCCTATTGGTATGTACAAAAGAGTAAAAATGTACAAATTTATAAAAATTGTATAGAAGGAACTCTTTTGTCAGTAGACTAAACGTGTGTTTGTGACTAAACCCAGTGTGTTTATTTAATTTTCTTTTAACAGAGCCTCCTGGTATTCCACTAAATCCGAGAGTTACGGATACCACAAGAACATCCGTTTCTCTTGCTTGGTCTCCTCCAGAAGAGGAGGGAGGAGCTGCTGTAAATGGCTATCTTATAGAGATGCAAAAAGTTGACCAGGTTGAATGGACAAAATGCAACACAACACCAACAAAGATCTGTGAATACACTTTGACACACATGCCCCAAGGAGCTGAATACAAGTTCCGTGTGATGGCTTGCAATGCTGGTGGAGCTGGTGAGCCAGCTGAGATTCCAGGAGTGGTAAAAGTTGCAGAAATGCTTGGTAAGCTAAAATTCTAAGAAAAGTTCTAAATCCTCAGAATAAGAATGTAAACTTGTATTAGTTTGTCATGTACATTGCATTATCTTTTTGTTATGCAACAAATTTATTTTATTTTCAGAATACCCTGACTATGAGCTGGAAAAAATTTACCAGGAAGGCTATATTGTCAGACAAGGTGGTGTCATCAGACTATCGGTGCCCATCAAGGGCAAACCCTTACCAACATGCAAGTGGACAAAAGAAGGTCGTGACATTTCTCACAGAGCTATGATTGCAACCAGTGAAGAACGCACTGAGCTTGTGATCAAGGAAGCCCATAGAGATGACACCGGTACCTACGATCTTGTGTTGGAAAATAAATGTGGAAGGAAGGCTGTCTATATTAAAGTGAAAGTTATAGGTCGTCCAGATCCACCTGAGGGTCCTCTTGAATTTGATGATATTCAGGCACGTTCAGTCAGAGTAAGCTGGAGACCACCATCAGATGATGGTGGTTCTGATATATTTGGTTACATTGTGGAGAGGCGTGAAGTACCTAAAGCAGCTTGGTACACTGTGGATTCACGTGTCGCTGATACATCACTTGTGGTGAAGGGACTGAAGGAAAATGTTGAATATCACTTCAAGATCACAGCAGAGAACCAGTTTGGCATTAGCAAATCTCTGAAATCTGATGAATCTGTCACACCAAAGACGCCTCTTTGTAAGCATTTTATCATTCGTTTTTATATAGATTTATAATAATTATTTTTAAATAATTGCATGTCATGATTATTATTTTGTTGCTTGCTTTTCAAGGTCCACCAGAACCTCCTAGTTTCCCTCCAGAAATTATGGATGTTACAAAGACAACAATTGGTCTGTCCTGGTCAAGACCAAAGGATGATGGGGGCTCTCGTGTCACTGGATACTATGTTGAAAGAAGGGAGATTTCCACTGAAAAGTGGGTGCGTCATAATAAGACTCATATCACAACAACAATGTATACTCTCACTGGCCTAATCCCAGATGCAGAATACCAGTTCCGTGTGGTTGCTCAAAACGATATTGGTCAAAGCGAGCCTGGTCCTGTGTCCGAGTCAGTTGTATGCAAAGATCCATTTGGTATGTACACCCGCTCCTCCCTCTTTCCCCACAAAAAGCTATATATTTATATATATATATATATATATATATATATATATATATATATATATATATATATATATATATATATATATATATATATATATATATATATATATTGTTCTTTTTTTGTATCCTTAACTTTTTCTTTGTGTTCAACAGATAAACCAGGGCAACCCGGTGAGTTTGATATTATCTCTATAACCAAGGACTGCATAACCATTCACTGGTTGCGTCCTGAATCTGATGGTGGAAAAGAGATCCTTGGGTACTGGATTGAATACAGGCAAGCAGGTGAAAGTGCTTGGAAAAAGTGCAATAAAGAGCGCTCAAAGGACAGGCAGTTTACCATTGGTGGACTCATGGAAGCAACAGAGTATGAGTTCAGAGTGTTTGCTGAGAATGAAACTGGACTGGGTAGACCAAGACGAACAGCAATGGGCATTAAAACCAAACTGAGTGGTAAGTTAATGCAATGTCAATTTGATTTTTTTTTTCTGAAACAAATTCACAAATGCGAGGTGACTAACATGTTTAAATTGTCTTCTAGTTGGAGAGGCTCCATGCATGAAGGAGGATATCAAAGATACTACCACTAAATTAGGAGAGTCTGGAACATTAACATGCCAGATTATTGGAAGACCTCTTCCTGAAATTAAGTGGTATAGATATGGAAAGGAGTTGATCCAGAGCCGAAAATACAAGATGAGCTCTGATGGCCGAAACCACTCTTTATCAGTAATGACAGATGAACAAGAAGATGAAGGCTTGTATACTTGCAGAGCCATCAATGAGGCGGGTGAAATTGAGACCAGTGGAAAACTTTTATTGCAGGCTGCACCACAATTCCATCCAGGATTCCCATTGAAAGAAAAATACTATGCAGGCTGTGGAACTAGCCTACGTCTTCATGTGGTTTACATTGGTCGCCCTATTCCACAAATCATGTGGTTCTATGGCAAGAAGCCCCTCAATCCATCAGAGAATGTTATAATTGAAAACACAGAAAGTTACACTCATTTAGTTATCAGAAATGTTCAGCGTAAAACAAATGCTGGAAGATATAAGGTGCAACTCAGCAACAAATTTGGCACAGTTGACACTGTCCTCCGTGTTGAAATCCAAGGTACATCTGAGTCTGTTTTAATGAAAAAAATAACCTGAAATGGCATTACCCATGTTTATAATGCATACAATGTGTTTACAAATGTTACAAATTTAATAACTCCTTGTCTTTTAGACAAACCTCTCTTGCCTGAAGGACCAGTCGTTGTTGATGCTCTATTGAAGAGTTCTGTGATCATTAGTTGGAAACCACCAAAGGATGATGGTGGATCAATGATCACAAATTACATTGTAGAGAAACGTGAAGCGAAAGAGGGTGAGCAATGGCATCTTGTATCATCGGCTGTCTCAGGAACCACATGTCGTGTTCCAAACCTCATTGAGAGCTCTGGATATTACTTCCGGGTTTCTGCACAGAATCAGTATGGAATTAGTGAATCTCTTGAGATTCCATCTGTTGTCATTATCAAGAGTCCATTTGGTGAGTGTCATGCATTAATTTATTAAATACCATATATATATATATATATATATATATATATATATATATATGTGTGTGTGTGTGTGTGTGTGTGTGTGTGTGTGTGTGTGTGTGTGTGTGTGTGTGTGTGTGTGTGTGTGTGTGTGTGTGTGTGTGTGTGCGTGCGTGCGTGTGTGTGTGTGTGTGTTACAACACTAACCAAATCCATTAATTCTTTTAACAGAGAAACCTGGAGTACCACAACGGCCATTTGTTTCATCTGTAACCAAGGATTCATGTGTTGTTTCTTGGAAACCACCAACAAGTGATGGAGGTGCCAAAATTAAGAACTATTTCCTTGAAAAAAGAGAGAAGAAACAGAACAAATGGATTGCAGTTACTACAGGAGAAATCCATGAGACATCTTATACTGCTAAAGGTCTTCTTGAAGGTTTTGAATATGAATTCCGTGTCAAATGTGAAAATATTGGTGGAGAGAGTGACTGGAGTGAGATTTCAGAACCAGTCATTCCAAAATCAGATACAGCTCTCCGTGCCCCATTCTTCAAGGATGAATTGAGAGACATGTGTGTAAAATACAAGGCAAACGCAACCTTTGTCACAAAGGTTGTTGGGCATCCCAAGCCAGTGGTTAAATGGTACAAAAATGGCAAAGAAATTTTAGCTGATGGAGAGAAAATAAAGGTCCAAGAATTCAAAGGAGGTTACTTCCAACTTGTTATCAGCAATGCTGATGAAAATGATGCAGCTGCTTACCAAATTAGAGCTACTAACCAGCTTGGATCAATATCCACAAGTATGAACCTAGAGGTTGAAGGTAAATGTTTCTGATTGTTTATAGTTTTCCTAGCCCTCTTTTCCTTTTCCAAAATATTGTTTTTTTTTCTATTTGATATCATGATTTGTCTAATCAGCATTTTTTTTTTCTTCCAGTTCCTGCCAAGATTTACTTGCCATTACACCTCCAAGGCATGGGAGCTGTTCATGCCATTCGTGGTGAAGTGGTTACCATCAAGATTCCAATTAGTGGCAAACCTGATCCTGTAGTCACTTGGCAAAAGGGACAAGAGATTATTAACAACACAGCTTACCATCAGGTTATTATCACAAGGTCGTTCACCTCCCTGGTGTTCCTAAAGGGAGTACAAAGGAAGGATTCTGGCTACTACATTATTTGTGCCAAAAATCGATTTGGCATGGATAAGCAGACAGTTGAACTCGATGTTGCGGATGTGCCCGATCCACCAAAAGATGTTAAAGTCAGTGATATTGGCAGAGATACAATCACTCTCACTTGGAGTCCTGGCAATGATGGTGGAAGTGAAATTATTAATTACATTATTGAAAAGTGTCCTACCACCGGAGACCGATGGATTCGTGTTGCACAGACATCTGAATCCCAATATACCGTCATGAGTCTCTTTGGCAAAACAAAGTACCAGTTTAGAGTGATTGCAGAAAACAGATTTGGGTTGAGTGATCCATCTGCACCTACTGACCCTGTGACTACAAAAGAAGACAAGTTAGCAATTCGAAACTATGATGAAGAAGTGGATGAAACAAGAGTAGTTACAAAGGAAGAGGCACCACATTCAAAAGTCAAACATGTACCATCACTGTACACAGTTTCTGAGGAACTTGCACGTAATGGACAGTTTGGCATTGTCCATCGCAGTATTGAAATTAGTTCCAAGAAGACATTCTTGGCAAAATTCATCAAAGTTAAAGGTGCTGATCGAGAGCTGGTTGCAAGAGAAATTGAGACACTCAATATTGCAAGACATAAAAACATTCTGTATCTTCATGAATCCTTTGATAGCTTGGAAGAATACGTCCTTATCTATGAATTCCTTTCTGGTATGGACATCTTTGAGCGTCTCGGTATAAACTTTGACCTTACAGAGCAAGAAATTGTTCAGTATCTGAGACAAGTCTGTGGAGCCCTGAAGTTCTTGCATAGTAAAAACTATTGCCATTTTGATATCAGACCTGACAACATTATTTATTCCACAAGGAAGAGCAATACAATCAAGATCATTGAAATGGGCCAAGCTAGGTTGCTTACACCTGGAGAAAACATCAGGATTCAGTTCACTGCCCCAGAGTACTATGCACCGGAAATCCACACCAGTGATTTTGTAACAACTGCCACTGACATGTGGTCTGTAGGTGTTCTTGCTTATGTCCTCTTAAGTGGAATTAATCCGTTTGCTGCTGAATCAAACCAGAAAATGATTGAGCACATTTCAAATGCAGAGTATATGTTTGATAGTGAAGCCTTCAAAGAGACCAGCCTTGAGGCTATGGACTTTGTTGACAGACTGTTAACTAAGGACTGCAAGCTACGTATGACTGCCTCAGAAGCTTTGGAGCACCCTTGGCTCAAGATGAAATTGGAACATGTTAGTTCAAAAGTCATCAAGACTTTGAGACACAAAAGATACTACCAGTCACTTGTGAAAAAGGAATGGAGCTTTGTTGTTTCATCAGCACGTGTTGCCTATGGTGGTGGCTACAGAAACCAGAAAAATGTTTCCATTGGAAGAGTGAAAATTGGACATCCTGAACAAGGCTTGAGAGCAGGGCCTGTCATGCATGGATCTGCTGAAGAGGGAGGACATGTCAGGTTTGTGTGCTGCATTGAAAACTATGATCGAAACACTGAAGTGACCTGGTACTTTGGCTCCCGCAAATTAACTGCAAGCCACAAATATGAAATCACATATGCTAATGGAGTTGCTAGCATCTATGTTAAAGACATTGAAGAATGTGATGATGGATTATATAGATGCAAGGTTGTCAGTGAAGACAGGGAGGACAATGCATATGCGGAGTTATTTGTTGAGACTGTTAGGTCCTTCCGTGAGTACTACCTTGGACGCTCGCTGAAGAAACCCAGGCGTAGAATTGACAAAAGCAAAATTTTGCAGAGGCCACCAGAGTTTACTTTGCCTTTATTCAACCGTTCAGCATACATTGGTGAAGATGTGCGCTTTGGTGTAACCATAACTGTCCATCCTGAGCCAAGTGTTACGTGGTTAAAGGCTGGGCACAGAATCAAGCCAGATCCTAAAAAATACACATTCACAAGTGACAAGGGTCTTTATCAGCTCATGATACACAATGTTGACCTCAGTGACGATGCTGAATACACTGTTGTAGCAAACAACAAGTTTGGCGAAGACAGTTGCAAAGCCCGTCTCAATGTAGCACCTCATGCTGTTGCTGAGGATACTATGAGACCAATGTTTAAACGTCTCTTGGCCAATATTGATTGTGTTGAGGGGCAGAGCGTCCGCTTTGACTTGAGAGTATCAGGAACCCCAGCACCAACTTTGAAATGGGAGAAAAATGGCAAACCTCTTGAGTTCAGACCACAAGTTGAAGTTGTTCAAGAGGATGTAGACTATTTCATTCTACATATTAGAGAAACTCTTATAGAGGATTCGGGCACATACAGAGTCACTGCAACAAATACAGCTGGATCAGCAAGCTGTCAAGCTACTCTCAAAGTTGAACGACTGACATACACAAGGAGGGAGTTCAAGAGCGAGGAAGAAAGACATACATATGTAAGAAACCAAATAGAAAAGACACTTAAAATGGCACAAGAGTTCTCAAAAGCTGAAGTTGTTGCACTTAATCCTGTAGCACAAGAGGCTTTGAAAGAAGCTGCAGAATTATATAAACCGGCAGTGAGCACCAAGCATGTGCAGGGTGAGTTTGATATCTCTGATAAAGAGGATCAAGAAATAAAGAAAATTATAGAGGAAGAGAAGAAGATACGTATGCCTTATGAAATCCCTGAGGCCCGTGCACATGATCCCACTGTTCTTGATGAAGATAAAATGATCAAACACTTTGTGCCCCTATCTGACATGAAATGGTATAAAAAACTGCGTGACCAGTATGAGATTCCTGAGAGAATGGAAAGAATTGTTCAGAAGAGACAAAGGCGAATTCGTCTTTCCAGATGGGAGCAGTTTTATGTTATGCCACTGCCTAGAATAACTGATCAATACAGACCGAAATGGCGCATTCCAAAACTTACACAAGATGATTTGGAGACTGTTCGACCAGCCAGACGTTCACCATCCCCTGAATCAGAGGCATCATTTAGACTGAGAAGACGCTCACTTGGGGATATTTCAGATGAGGATCTGCTTAAGGAAGAGGACTATCTGGCAACGAAATTATCAGAAAAAGAAAGACGAGAGCTTGAAGAAGAACTAGAACTGGGTTTCTCTGCCTCGCCACCTAGTGGAAGCCCTGTGCGATTTGAGTTGTCTGCACTGCGACGTGCCTCACCAAGACCTGTTTACAGAGCTGAAGTGAGACGTGTAGAAGAGACAAAACATGTAACAACTGAGCAAGCTCGAGGCTCTCCTCCTCCTATTTCACATTTCTTGAGAAGGAGAAGATCCCTGTCTCCAACATACATTGAATTGATGCGTCCTGTATCTGAACTCATCAGACAACCTCGTGCACGCATTTCAACAGAGGCTGAAGTTGAAATAATTGAAAGAAGATCACCCACCCCTGAGAGAACTCGTCCTCGATCACCAAGTCCTGTATCTCCTGAGAGAAGATCCTCCAGATCCTCTTCTAGATTTGAAAGGTCTGCAAGATTTGACATCATGTCTAGATATGAAGCAAGGAAAGCTGCTCTTAAATCTGAGCGCAAATACCAGGTTGTAACACAGCAACCATTCAGTCTTGACCATGCTCCACGTATCACTGTAAGAATGCGCTCTCACCGTGTACCATGTGGTCAAAACACTAAATTCACTTTAAATGTACAGTCCAAGCCAGATGCCGATATCCAGTGGTTCCACAATGGACAACAAATACAAGAGAGCCACAAATACCAGTTCACAAATATGAGTGGAGTCCTGTCTCTCCAAATTAATGACTGTCAGGCTGAGGACACTGGCACATACCGTGCTCTTTGCACGAATTCAAAGGGTGAGGCATCAGACTATGCAACTCTTGATGTTTCAGGGGGAGCATTTACTACATACTCTTCAAGACGTCGAGATGAGGAGGCCCCAACAAAAATTGTACCTGATATAACAAAAACTGATTATTATCATTCAACAACAATCAGAGCTTCCTCTGCCTCAAGAACTCACTTGGAGATTCAAGAATTCAAAACAAAGTTAAGCGAGAGACATGAAGTTTCTGCCTTTGAAAAGTATGAATCTCAGAGACTTGCATCATCTCCAATTAGGTATGCATCAACTGAATACCTATCATCAGCTTCATATTCATCCTCTGAGAGACATACGACATCAGAAAAGCATGTGTCATCTGAATCTAAGTTAAAAGAATCAGAAACATCTGCTGAAGTATCGATGAAGAAAATTAAAGCTACCCTTTCAGCTAAAATACTCACAAAACCACATTCTCTGATTGTATCTGAGGGTGAGACTGCACGATTTGTGTGTGATATTGATGGAGAGCCAGCACCAAGTGTCACATGGATGCATGAGGGACGAACAATTGTCTCTTCACATCGTATTCATGTGTCTACCACACAGTATAAGTCTACCTTTGAAATTTCATCAGTTGAATATTCAGATGAGGGCAGCTATACTGTAGTTGTAGAAAATTCAGAAGGAAAGCAAGAGGCAAGATTTACCTTGGCTATTAACAAACCAATACTTAAAGAGGAGGTTACACCTATACAAGTGAAGTCACCAGAACCCTCAGTGACATCTCCGGTGCCACCAATTAAATCTCCAGAGTCAACAGTTGCTTCTCCAGTGCCATCAGTAAAGTCCCCAGAGCCCTCTGTGAAGTCTCCAGTGCCATCGGTAAAGTCTCCAGAACCTTTGGTAAAATCCCCTGTACCATCACTGAAATCTCCAGAGCCTTCAGTCAAATCCCCTGTGCCTTCAGTAAAGTCTCCAGAACCCCAAATTAAATCCCCAGAACCCACTGGTATTAAGTCTCCTGAACCTCGAATTAAATCTCCAGAGGGCATCAAGTCACCATTCAGAGTAAAATCACCAGAGCCAGCCACCTCTCTTCAGAGAGTAAAATCTCCACCTCCTCTTAAATCTCCAGAACCAACCACACCTCAAGGAGTGAAGTCTCCAATAGCTTCACCTCCCAGGGTAAAATCTCCTCCTCTTATTAAGTCTCCTGAGCCAATTGCTTCCCCTCTGAGAGTTAAGTCCCCTACAGGACTTAAGTCTCCTGAACCTCAAAGAGCCAAATCCCCACCAACAGTCAAATCTCCTGAACCAATCATGTCACCTAAAAGAATGAAATCACCACTTACAGTGAAGTCCCCAACCCCATCAAAGGAAGCACCACCAAAGATCATTCAGCAACTCAAAGCTGAGGCTTATGAAGACAAAATTAGGATGATTTTTGTTGCTGAGAGCTCATTGAAAGAGGTTGTGTGGTACAAGGATAGCAGAAAACTGAGCCAAAGCAGTCACTACCAGATTCATTCATCTGCAGATGGAACTTGCTGTCTCTATATATCTGATGTTTCAGAGGACGATCAAGGTGAATATTCATGTGAAATCATAAGTGAGGGGGGAGCAGTGTCAAGAACATCATTCTCTTTTGTTGGTCAAGTGTTTCAAGCAATTTACACAAAAGTTACTGCATTCATGGCTGCACATAAGGCTGTTCAAGGTAACATTTTCTTTGACCTAAATTAGATTAGTTTTCATTTTGTTGTCTGCTCTTCTTTAAATATTTGCCAGTACTTTAAATATTTTTTTCTTCCAGAATCTGTGTCTTCCAAAATACAAGGAGGAAGTGAAATGATTATTAAGAGGGAAAGTGCTGCAGTTAGCAGCATGCATGAAAGTTTTACCTCAAAATCCGTCCACATGGAGAGCTCAATGCAAGAGGCATCATTCAGCAGTTCAATGGCTGAGATGAAATTTGAAACTATGTCAATGTCTAGCATGTCATCCATGACATCAGAGTCAGTATACGCAATGAGCTCAAGCAGTATAATGTCAAGTCATTCACATGCTGAAGAAACTTCAGTCGGAGCAGCCCTTCACAGTGCTCAAGGTAAGGACCAATTTGACTATAACAAATATAATTATTTTAAAATTGAGCAAAACAGTTTATTATCATTTCAAACCAATTTATATTTTATAGGCTTAGCTCCTAGAATTGAAGCTCTTCCTGAAGATATCAGCATTGAAACTGGAAAGGTTCTTACCGTGGCTTGTGCCTTCTCTGGAGAACCAACACCTCGTATTGAGTGGTCTCGAGGTGGAAAGAAACTGCCTGGCGAAGAAGACAGCAGTAGGTTCCATATTGAGACAACCGAGGACCTGACCACACTCATTATCACTGGCGTGAAAGAGACCGATGCTGGGGCATACACACTTAAACTTTCTAATGAGCATGGATCTGACTTGGCAACTGTTACCATTAGTATTCGATCAAAGTAAAGCCATAATTTCTACCCCACCCCTTCCTACGTTAAGCAACTTTGTTTTTATTAAATGAGAGAGAGAAAAGAAAATCTTGATGCGTACCTGGATATCTGTTCCTGTAAATATGAACTATTTTTATACCAAACTTGACATTAATTTATGCCAAACTAGACTAAAGTCTAAAGTTATTATAAAATGTGCCATATTGGATAATTATGACTTAGGATTTTTGATCCATTTTTCTGTGACGTGTACATAATGTATATAGCCGAAGTTAACGGTTATGGAAAATGTATGAATTGTTATTTATAACAATATTAACTGAAACAAAAGGAACTAAATATTTATCAGGAGAAAGTTTCACACGGAACGAATACCCTGATGAACCTGAAACTAAACTCTGTGCCTCAACAATAAGTTGAAGTCTTTAAGATTGCCTCAACAGGTAGAGAGGCTCCCTGTTGACGTTACTTTAACTCTGAGAGACTAAGTTATACCTGCATGTTTACATGTGCAGCGATGTTACAACCATACTCTTATGCATTGTTTCTTGAATGTAAGGCCCTGAGCGCTGTTTGCATTTTACCCTCATGTAAGCTGGGCAACTAGGCCTTGTGTTCAGTCTGACTATGTCATACCACCATTTTAATGACATGCTCAATGTGCGAGCGGCCTGCACATTATGAGCAAAAAAATTTTAAATGTGCTCTCTTTCTGGCAAAGGACTGCTTGAATAAACTTTAAAAATTAACATCTCCTGGCCAATAAGCAAAGTATATCTTGCACTCCCTTGCAGAAACAGAGCCTCCTCTTGGAGGATTGCTTTGATGCATTGCGTGTTTGTGTGTTAGCTTTAGAATTCATCTTGTCAGTTGTTGGGCAAACATCAAGAGAGTGTGCCACAGCAACACCACCTGCTGTGCAATGGGAAAGAAACGGTTTAGATGCCCTGCACTTTGGTTTGATTTTATGTAGAATTGTAGTCTTATCTATATATGCAACCTCCTCGAGTATTAATGATTCAATAAAGCATGTTCACAGCACAAAAGGTTGTCGTCTTGCTTTCATTTAGTGTTCTCTGTGTGTTATTTATGGATGACACAGTGAATATTTTCCTTACAAATGTACAGTTGATAGAGACGGAACAGTACTGAAATGCAGTTCTGACTAAATTTAGTGGGCATGTGCACTTTTTATTTATTTAAGGATATATGACAAGTGTTGGGGAAAGTTACTTTTGAAAGTAATGCATTACAATGTTAAATTACTCCCTAAAAAGTAACTAGTTGCTACACTTAATTAATTTTTTTAAAGTAATGCATTACGTTACTTTTGAGTTACTTTTGCGTTTCTTTTTATTACCTGGCTAAGGCTTGATCTCTTTCAGAACTTGTATTTTTTCTTTCTTTTTTAATAGAGTTCTGCAATTAACAACACACTGTATAACCTACACCTACATTTAACTTTTAAAAAAATTAGGATAATATTATCTGAGCACTTCCTGACCTCAGAGTTATACATGTCGTATATACAGATTATTGACAGTTTAAAGCAATGTGGTTGCTACCGTTGTACTATTTTCTCTAAGTAAAATCACTGTCCGTTGAGACAATCCCTTTTTCCTTTTGTTCGATACGTTCAAAATAATGAACACATTCTCTCATTGACTGCGTGATTCATTGTGACTAATTTTAATTTAGCAATTTTTTTTCAAAGATAATTAAACTAAAAAGTAACTTAAATGTTATTACTTATTTTTTAAAAGTAAAAAATAGGTTTACTCGTTACTTAGAAAAGTAATATTATTACATAACTTGCGTTACTTTTAACTTGACTATCATATACAGGGCTCAGTTTTAACACTCTTATATGCTGAAGAGGCTGTTAACAATAAAATGAAAACATAATTTAAGGAACTGCCTATTTTAATTTTGATATTAGCAACTTAACAGACATAAAGAAATATTGAGGCATCGTGTAGCTGCATATTTATATGACTGTCATCTTCATGCATATTTACAACAAACCGGAGCCTATAACATAACTCCCTCCTTTGTTTTTCATTGAAATTACGAAACATAGCCTACCCTGTTTCTTTAATTGAATATCAGTTTTAATAATCAATAATGGCCATTATAAAAGTATTATAAAAACGTACGATAAATTTATACAATATAGGAAATAAAAGCAAGCAATAAGTTAATATGCAGAATCAGTGTCCGCAGTTACATTCATTAATATATAAACCTAACTTATCTTTTTCTCAGGTAACATGTTTTGGCTGAGCGCAAAGTAATAGATTCAAAAGACCAAAGTTGGGGAAAATGTCGTTAGATATAGACAACAAGATGAATTAAATATCACGTTTATTATTACGTAATATTATTATGTAACTTGTGTTACTTGTAACTTGACTATCATATACAGGGCTCAATTTGAATGCCAGCCCCCTGCATCCCGTTTTTTGAAAGAAAAAAAAAAACAACATAAATCATTCTCCCTGTATAACCACAATCTCCATTAGGGATAAAGTGGTAATACTAAGTGAACATACTTTTCAGAAATTACCACCTTTTTTTTTGTGAAATAAACCTGACTAATGTCCAAACTCTGAAATAGTCTGTATTAGGGCTGGGTGGTATGACAGTATATATCGTAACCGCAGAACAAAATGTCTACCATAAAAATAATATGTAAATAAGTATATGTAGATAAGTGGGCGTGGCTAACAATCCTTTCACTGGTGGGGTGGCCAACATGCAACATGCCAGAGGCTGAGAAAGACGCTCTGTGGGAAAATATATATTTTCATATTTGTTTTATTTTCCTGTTACTTGAGATATATATTTTATAACTATATATACATACATATATATATATATATATATATATATATATATATATATATATATATATATATATATTATACTTTTTTTCTTCTTTCTTGGAATCTTCTATGTTAGCAATAACAACTTTACCTGTTAAACAAATAGCAATCCCTAGCACAGACACTACCACTGTCACGGCACTACATAAGCTTGAATAATATTTTAGTCTACTCTGACAGCTGTTGCACACAGAAAAAAAATATTGTGGTAAGTAAATTACAATAGTAACTGTATTGTTTATGTGTCCTTCTAAACATGTTCATTCATATTCCCCCTGATTACAGTTTTTCTCAGTGGCTTTGGTGCATTTCTCACAACACTATTTACATTTGCACAACAGTTAAAGCATTTTTCAAAACAATTAGTACAAACTGCAAAACCTAGTTAATAACCTGCAAAAGCGTGTCACTTGCTCAAAATGGATAGCTCATTCCTCAAAGGCAAGTATTGATGTTAATGAAAGTGTCAGTGTCATTAAGATGAAAAGTCCTGACACCATTGTTTATGAACAAGATAGTTAAATGTACATTTTTTCCAATGCAATAAAGTCTGATTTTAGTGACATTTCCTGAAAATGCTCAAGACAGCACTATATTCTATTTGCACAGCCATTTGAAAACTACAGTAAAGTTAGACATCACTGAGTTTAGTGAGGTATCTGAGTACAAGACACTGCATATGTATGTTTCAGATTTTTACAGCATATGCTCTTTACAATTCTAATATATTCACAGCATTGTGCAAAATAATAAATACACCATTATTTACAACAAACAAAAACATCCTTTGGCTAGAGCTGTGCACAACTGTAAACAATATTGCAGTACATATTGGAACTGAACCTGCAACATACATACTGTAGGTCTGTAAATCATTCATGAAGTTGTTTAATTTAGAAGACATTTTCAGGAAAAAAAAAAAAGATTTAAAAATATTTGTATAAAATGTTCTTGACAGATTTTTACAACTAGTTCAACATTTTTGTATGTAATGACTCAAGTAATGAAATGAGGACTAATAGTTTTAAATGGAATAACTATTCAGCATTCACAAGTTTAGTTAATTTTGACTGACATGACAAAAGCAAATGATAATGTTATAAAACAGCAGAGAGTTGTATGAAAGCAATTGATGCATGTCTAAATGCATTTGCAATTTGTTGGAAGGAATGAGAAACTGCTACTATGATGTGCACAAATGACTAAATGTTTTGAGAAATGCAAATGTAAATAGTGTTGTGAGAAATGCACCAAAGCAACTGAGAAAAACTGTAACATACAACCAGACTCTCAAGTGAAATAACTTTTTTTTTAAAAGAGCAAATAATAATAACAATAATAACAATAAAACTAGAACTTTTTTTTAAATGGAAAATTATAGTGGTAAATAATAATATTTATATTATTAGTGGTGCTCAGGCCTTAATAATACACTCAAAAAATATATTTTTAACTTGTTTAAACTGAGAAAAGGTGTAAATGTATGCCTCTGGGTTGAGTACAGATTTTAGGACCTGAGAAAAGAATCGTCACTTGCACAGATTGTGCAGAGCACACAATGAAGCATTCAGCAGCACAGATACTTTTGACTACTCTTATTAAAATACATTTGATACAGAATAACTATATTGTTTCAGCAAAAAAGTAGTTATAATTGCTGACCACAGCACCCAACTACTATCTGCAATTTTCCAGTTGTGGAAATTATTACACTGTATAACATCTCCAGTTTACTGTGAATTTTGGAATAATTTCTTAGCTACTTTTTATAGTCACTCAAAAATGTATTATATTACCATTTTTAGGCTAAACAAACTTAGGCCAGAAATCACAGCTCTGATCTGTGGTCTTATAGACTGTGATGTTTCAAATTTATGTACCTGTATACATGAAGTCATTGGCTGATCAAATTCCTGTTTCTAGCTGATCAATTGGCTCAAGTTCCTGTTGTCACTTTTAACAATTCCAAACAAATGCAAGCAAATGTTTTTTTCTTCTCAAAATCACATTTAACATGATTTAATGGGTCCTAATGTGTGTCCTCATGATTTAATTCAATAGAAAGAGTGTTTATAGGTCTGGTAATCCTGCCATGAACTTACTTCCAATTTTTGCATTGAGCTGATCTCTTTTTTTGCATGTCTGGGTTTGTCAAGAATTAAGAAGGGAAAATTCCTTAAATATGTTTTGTGTGATTATTACAATGTTTAGAATACATACACATTTGGTTATTTTAGAAAACATTGATCAAATTTGATTTAGAGCTTATGTCTATGCTGTTATTCTACTAAGTTGGGTCAGAGTGGTAGCCTGTTGCATTGTTCAGGAACCAGTGTGAATAGTCTTGAATGTGAACCTGTTAGTGCTGTCGGGAGATGTATGTCCCTTTTAGTATTATAAGTAGAGACCATAATAGGCCATTCAGACTTTAAATTTTGATTAGCATTTGCATTGAAATGGCATTGAAAGTGCCTGCAAAATGTAAATCTGCTACAATATAAATCTTATATGTGTTATTCACATATTTAATTAAAAATTTCCAAACTTTTTCAGTTTCAGAATGCCATCGGTGCAGAAAGGCCATCTATTCAGTGTGCAGGATGGGATTTCTGCTGTTCAAAATGGTGAGAGCGATTTTGAAATAAATGCAAATGACACAGAGAAAAAAGATACAGGTGAAATGGACAAATTAAACCACCAAACCATTGACTGCCCAGCCTATAAGGATGTGGACATCAAGCCCCAACCAAATAAACACACCCTGCCCCATGACATGTTTCAATGTTTAAAAAAGAGGCTTATCAGTCCCAATACTGATTTTTCTGGTGCAAAAATCACCAATGATGCCACCTCCCTCCTCACACCACTGGAGTATTTCCAAAGGTTTGTGACAGTAGACATGATTGAGGCTCTGACAAGAAACACAAATGAGTACAGCTTGCAAAAATGGAGCATCTGTAAACACTAACAATAAGGAAATGGAGAAGATTCTTGGCATGTCACCGAAGATGGGCCTAATGCCAAAGTCTGGAGTCCATATGTATTGGGAGACAGACACATACAGTATGGTACACCCCTGTTTATGATGTGATGTCCCACAACAGATTCCAATCTCTGTTGACTTCATTACACTTTATAAACTACTTAACCATGTCAGAGATGGAAAAGAAGCACAAAGTCTGGAAACTCAGACTGTGGCTAAATTCACTTAGCGTGAGATGCCTGCATGTGGTACATGAAGAGCACAACTCTGTGGATGAAATGATGATACCTTTCAAGGGGAGATTCAGTAACATCAAACAACATATGCGTGGCAACCAACACCCATGACATGAGGCTTCAAACTGTGGGTGAGATCTGGAATCTCTGACATGTTCTATGATTTTGATGTGTACCACTTCACCTGTGTCGCCTGTGCTTTTCTGACGAAAATAACTGCTCTAGGGACTATCACTGCAAGTAAATACAATCAAAGCACACTGAATGTGACCAATTTTTTTTCCAAATATATATATTTTTAATATATGCTTATTCATAAAAAATATGATTGCTGTATTATTATTACTGATTATGATATATGCTGCTTTGGGGCTAAGTAAATGAATAACCCTGCAAGTGAATGCTTAAATGCTCTGTATACCTGTTCAGACAAAGTGAGTAAAAATACAGAAATTCTGCTCACAACTAGGCCCAAAGCTGCAATATTACATTTCCCCAAAAACTTGCTAAAATGTAAAAAAAAAATATCTTTAATTCCTACATCAAAACGATGTCTAAGAGGTCAAAAAATGTTTGCTCTTTGGTCTTTGAGGGTTAAAAATGTAAAATATCAGTTGAAATATAGAAAATAATTTGCTCATATAAGTTTACAGGCCTATAATAGTGGCACACATACAGTATATTTAACAAAATGATTTCACTATGCTCATATTCAACAAAAGGGCACTGGCTAGCAGAGCAACTATAAACTGATAACCTTTACCAACAGAGGGCGCTGCGAGACTATTATTTGGCCGCGTGGGGTGCACCCTTAGTGCACCACTTGAGCTGGACGTGTACGAGAGCAAGGCAAGCTTTGTCAATATTTATCAGATACACCGGTTTCAAGGTAGTCGTAAACAAACCAATTACTCTTGTATTCTACAGAATTGTTGTACAATATAACAGGTCCAGAAAACGATGTGGGATTGTTTTGCGCATTAAACATGTTTGTAAAACTTCTTTCACGTGGTCTATAAATGAGGGATACTTACCACTGGAAAACAGTGTACTTGGATCACGAGGCACCTCACAGCTGTGACAGCCATTAACATACAATGTCCTTTGAACCCGGTAGCTTTAGTCGTTAATGCTTTTTTTTTGTTTGCAAACTAACAACACATTTTTTATACGTGAAATCATTTTAATCTGTTACCTTATACCCCAATCGGCTTGATACATTTTTTGGGGGAGACCCACTGTTGAATGAAGTCAGAAATGCCGAAAATACTTAAATACAGTTTTATCGTATGTTCCCATCTTTAATGTTATTATTTTTTATAGTGGTTTCACCCGTTATTTGATTACTCGCAGCTATTTCCTAAAAATGCACTCATAATATCTTTATTAAATCTGTAGGAATACTGCAGTTGTACACAGAGATCGGGGTTGGACAAAAATACGTTGAAATGTGTTTTTAAAGTGAAATATCAAAAACCTAAATTTTCAAAATAAACTCATAATACTGCAGCCACAACATGTATCAAAATAAATATTTTTGCTTTTTAAAAATACTACTAAATACTTTACAAAGGGAGCATGAAATTTCTGTGCAAACTCATTCAATCAACTTAATTAAAAAAAAAAATACAGTGTAAAAAAAAATTATGAAGTCAGAATTCCGAGTTATAAAGTCACAATTCTGAGTTATTGAGTCAGAATTATAAAGTCAGTATTCTGAGTTATAAAGTTAGATTTTTGAGTTATTAAATCAGAATTCCAAGTTATAAAGTCAAAATTCTGAGTTGTCAGAATTACGAGTTATAAAGTCAGACTGAGTTAAGTCAGAATTCCAAGTTATAAAGTCAGAATTCTGAGCTATAAAGTCAGAATTTTTAGTTATAAAGTCAGACTGAGTTAAGTCAGAAATCCGAGTTATAAAGTCAGAAATAATTCTGAGTTTTAAAGGAGTTTCCCGTTATGGCGATTGGCCATAAATTAAGTGTTAAAGACTCCTTCTTTAGATTCTCTGCTCTGTGATCTGGTATAGATTCGCAGCCCAGTTTTCCCAATAAAGGCCAGGAGGACACAGTAGCCTATTTGGCTGACACTTTTACTGAACTGAAATATGAACCAATACAGGCCTTTTAGTTTTAGCCCTTGTCTATGTATGTCTGCAGCTCCCAAGTACACCACATGAGGGCACTCTTGCAATATGAAACAATTAACAGGTGCAACAAAGTGTAAATCAAATATTTGTTCAGGGGCGTAGCAACCGGGGGGGAGGTTACGTCCCCCTCACTTTTAGAGACAGACCATTTAGAAACAGGTGATTAATAATTATATGAATGTATGATCTCATACAGCCACCCCCCACTCCCCCACCACACACACACTTCTAAAATGTCCGCTACGCCCCTGTATTTGTTACACATATAAAAGATAAATAATATCGAAATCTTGATTTTCGACTTTTGGAGGAATCACACAACCTATAGCTAATAGTTCAGGCACTCTGTTTAATTCTACTAGCCTATTTCCTTTTTGAAAGCGTAATAAACAGTCGTATAAGCTTTATGTTGTGATTATGAGATAATGTGCATGAACTCCATTTATGGGCAGTCGGCATAACAGGAAACTCATATAAAACTCGCAATTCTGACTTTATAACTCAGAATTGTGACTTTATACCTCAAAATTCTGACTTTATAACTCAGAATTAAGATTTTATAACAGAAGAGTTGCAACTTTATAACTCAGAATTGCGACTTCATAACTCAGAATTCTGACTTTACAACTCAGAATTCAGATTTTATAACGGAAGAGTTGCGACTTTATAACTCAGAATTCTGACTATAACTCAGAATTGCGACTTTATAACTCAGAATTGCGACTTTATAACTCAGAATTCTGACTTTATAACTCAGAATTCTGACTTTATAACTCAGAATTGCGACTTTATAACTCAGAATGCACCTTTCTAACTCAGAATTGCGACTTTATAACTCAAAAAGCGCCTTTCTAACTCAGAATTGTGACTTTATAATTCAGAATGCGCCTTTCTAACTCAGAAATCTGACTTTATAACTCAGAATTGCGACTTTATAACTCAGAATTGCGACTTTGTAACTCAGAATTCAGATTTTATAACAAAGAATTGCGACTTTATAACTCAGAATTCTGACTTTATAACACAGATTTGCGACTTTATAACGGAAGAATTCTGACTTTATAACTCAGAATTGTGACTTTATAACTCAGAATTTTATTTCATTTTATTTTTTTATTTTAAATTCAGTGGCAGAAACGGGCTTCCATACCTTACCCATTAAACTGACCTTGTGAAGTAAACAATGTTTGATAGCAACGATATTCTAATCATTTGTCTTTATGCACTAGAATGTGTTGGAGTTTTAAAGAATATCAACCATTCAGCCGGAGCAAATGTTTATTATTAAACAAGATTATTACTCTCCCCATCTGTATGAACTTCTGTGAACCAAAGAAAATCTCTTCCAGCCATTACTTGAAGATAATGGTGTTGATATACAATATGTTTAGTGCCCATTTTGTAAATATCCTAGTTAAAAGAAGTTTTAAAACGCAAATGCATAGATGTTCACAATAAACATTAAATAATGGTTAACTAGAAGTTAATATTAGGTAGACCGATAGCAATAGATTTTCAGTCAGAACAGATTTGTGGGTCGTTGGTGCTATTACCTTATTTAACCTCTAGATGATGCACTATTTTACAGTTTTTGAGAAAATTTTTACAGTTCACTATTTTTACAGTTTGTGAGAAATGCACCAAAGCGGCTGAGAAAAACTAAAAGAAAAGGGGTGACGTGGTGGCGTAGTAGGTAGTGATGAGGCCTCGGTTGGGTAAGTTGGCTGTGTGGAGTTTGCATGTTCTCCTTGCGTTCGCGTTCCCCCACAGTCCAAAGACATGCGGTGCAGGTGAATTATTAAGCTAAATTTTACGAGTGTGAATGAGTGTGTATGGATGTTTCCCAGAGATGGGTTGCAGCTGGAAGGGCATCCGCTGCGTAAAACATATGCTGTATAAGTTGGCGGTTCATTCCGCTGTGGCGACCCCAGATTAATAAAGGGACTAAGTCGAAAAGAAAATGAATGAATATTAAAAGAAAATCAACCGGTTGTCCCCAAGTTGATAGTAAAAAAAACTGCAATTAAACATTTGATCTACCACACTTAGCTGGAGAATGTGTAGTGTGATATTGTATGCATTCCTTTCAAGTATTTATTCAATTTATTTAACTTAAATTGAAACATAGTACACAATTAAGACAATTAAAGTAATAATCATGACAATGCATAAGTTTACTCTTTGTGTAACAGCTTTCTAATTTAGCCATGTGGCAGGTCGCTTGATTTACTCCTGCTGGAACTACCTTTTGAATATGCATGCTTAAACATGCTGACACTCAAGAGGTGCAGTTGCTGCTGCCTGTCAGGTGATATGGCGTGCTATTTTGACAAGAGGAGAAGAGATTTTTTAAGGATGTTTGCTAAGAAGAAATAACATTAGAGTGTTCTTCTTGCGACTGTTTTGTACACAGTGCAGAAAAGTATTTTCTTCATGTGTCTGTGGTATAAAAACTCATGTCAGTCATTAAATATAAATGCTCTAACTTTAACCACTCTGAAGTGATTGTCAACACAGCTGCCATTTATGTCAGCCTATCACCAAATGTCTTGCCCAGGTGGTAAACCCCTAATGATCTTATTTTGACAAAAAACAACAACACTACAGTGGGCCTATCAGCCTTTATGTTTGTGCTATGTGTAATGAGGCACTGCAGTGGCCCCCTTTGCTCCAGAGTCCAAGACAACAATCTTGGTGGATCTTTTTGGTACACATTTAAGCTCCACTATCTCCGAGTACAAAAGCTTCCTTCAGCTTGTAAATGTAAATAAAGTTGCTTTGCTGTCTTTGAAAAATGCTTCTCTGTTTTGCTGAAGGAAAAAAACAAAGTTACAGTTCTAAGTTTCCCAAACTTGAATTTAGAAGGCCGCAGCTGTTCGTTGGTGACACATGAGCTCCCTTCTTGGAGACATGATACCATTGCAAACGCTTGGTGTCGAGGCCAGAAATGGCTGCTGTTTAAATCACATCTTTAGACTACAGTGATGATCTACCAAAATAAACCCCTCTGCCTTAGAAGAGCAAGCTCTTTCTTGCTGAATGGAAAACAAAACTTTCCATTTATTCCCATTTGTTTTCAGATGTTTCAGCGAATGTATGATGTGTGTATGAAGCATTCTGTGACAAATGCATTTAAGTAATTTTACATTTACTAAACATTTGTTTCTTAAAAAAAGATAAAAACTAGAGTTTCTTATAGACAAGGATGAAATGAAGGTATATTTTTTTTAAATTAGCAAATTTTGGAATCATACATTTTTTGCAAATGTATTGTATTCAGTTGTTTATGCTGTGAAAGACATGTCCGTTCTTTCCTCATTAGATAAAGTTTTCCTCTGGTATGTTAATCTGTAAAGCCATGGTTCATTTCTATATATATTTTGATGTGTGGCTCCAATTATCCAAATTGTCAAATTCTACCAATTTTTAGTGGTCAAAGGCCAAATGCAGGCCGCTTTGCTTACAGATGATATAGTTTTGTTTATCTTAAAGAGGACTGTCTCTCAAGGTTTTTTTTCTTCACTTTCGCCATTTTAATGAAGTTTTTTTCCCCTCTCCGCTGTCGCCACTGGCTTGCATGGTTCGGGATCTGTAGAGCTGCGCATCGTTGGATTTGCTCTTCAGTGTTTGGACTCTCAGTAGTGATTATTAAACCACACTGAACTGAGCTAAACTGAACTGAACTTAAACACTACAAACTGAACTACACTGTTCCTATTTACAATGACCTTTTATGTGAAGCTGCTTTGACACAATCTACATTGTATAAGCGCTATACAAATAAAGGTGAATTGAATTGCATTGAATTGAACTGTCTGATGAACTACCAATGTATTGTGTTTCCTCCTAGTTCTTTTAACTGCATGTGTCAAAACAATATCTTCCCAAAGTTCGTCAGCCAATAACTCTATGTGTTAAATCTATTTTTATATTAGGGTGTCACGGTGACACGATCGCCTCACAGCAAGAAGACCACTGGTTCGAGTCTCGGCTGGGTCATTTGGAATTTTTGTGTGGAGTTTGCATGTTCTCCCCTGTTCACGTGGGTTTCCTGCGGGTGCTCCGGTTTCGCTCACAGTCCAAAGACATGCGCTATAGGTGAATGAGGTAAGCTAAATTTTCTGTAGTGTATGTGTGTGAATGAGAGTGTATGGGTATTTCCCAGTGATGGGTTGCAGGTGGGAGGGCATCCCCTGTGTAAAACATATGCTGGATAAGTTGGCGGTTCATTCCCCTGTGGTGACCCGGGATTAGTAAAGGGACTAAGCCGAAATGAAAATAAATAATGAATGAATGAAATTTTTTATATTCTTTAAGATTTAGATTTTCATAAACTTATTTTTGTTTGTAATCTAGATTTATGATATTTTTTTTATTTGTTACATTTTCAATAATTTAAAGATGTTTGGAAACACAATGTGGATCACTTTAGATACATCTGATACTTAAGATAGAAGGCAAAGGATACAGGCATGCAAACAAAAAAATCATGAGATGTGTGAGAATCTCAATTTCATATTTATTAATTGTCACAATTAGCATAGTGCAGCCCATTTCACAATTAGACCTCCCAATCTCTGTAAAAATAAATAAATAAGTAAATAAAACTTAATCATAATTTTAGTTTATAGTTACAGTCCCCATGAACTGGAAGCTGCAACTTGTTTTTTGTGTGCGTGTTGTGACACAGTTCCTAGAGAAATTAATAAATGACAAAACAGTGGGTATGGCTTGTTTTTCTACTGCAAGCTGATTCGATGTAGTAAAGCGTTTCATTCAGAAATATGGGGAAAAGGGTTTGGGGAGAGTTATTAAACCTAGCAGACACCTCCTCATTTCTGTTTGTTGTCAAAGTTGAAAGTTGAAGCAATGTGGTTAAGTATGGTAAGATATGCATAATCTGACAATTTAACTAAAAAAACAGGAAGTGCATTTTCAGATTTGGGCTAAATGCACACGTACTTTAATTTTCATCCAGGCAGCTCAAGGGATTCCCGTGAACTGTCTTTCCATTACAAAATTGTCATGTTTAAGATCTGATTACTTAAAAAAACAGCGATCGTCATTGCCTGTTATATTTTATATGAAGTGGGTCTCAGATCGGACAAGAAGTACTGCATTAAATTCTATTTCCCCCCGCCATGTCTTTAAAATATGACAGTTTATTTTACCCCAGTATTTTCAATGGAATTTCTGCGCTAGCCTGTTGCGGTTGTAGCGGTTACAACGGTCTTTCATCTCGTTTTACGCTTGAACAACTAAATGAATGCTTAAGTCTATGTAACTGAATGTATTGTAATTACATTACAACATCAATGCTGTAAAACCAACCTTGTGAAATTGAAAATAGTCACATTTACTGGAAGTTTATTGTTGGCTTTAAAACTCTAGCTATGCATAGAGCCCATTAAAGATTAGAAGGGCAAACTATTTTAATGACTTGCACAGATGAATTGTTCACCACACATCTAGCAATATGAGCTAACTAAATCACATGGTTAGTTTTGATTTCTTGCATGGGGACTTTAAATTGTGATTGGTTGAGCCACATTCTAAACTGTTATGAAATTCTCTACAAACATTCACTCCTGACTGTAACTATTCCACCATCAGTATCACTCCAAAGAAACTTTTGGATGTGTTTTTTTAAATTTTGTTACATATATGAAACTACTGTTTTTTTTAAAACAATAAGGCCTGTTAAGGTTAAGCCATGGTTTACTGTAAATTTACAACAGATAACAACACCCCTATTCTAAATTCATTTAAAACACACACTGTTAAAGATTTTTTGTAAATTACACATTATTTACATTTACATTTAGTCATTTAGCAGATGCTTTTATCCAAAGCGACTTACAAATGAGGACAAGGGAGCAATTTACACATCTATAAGAGCAGCAGTGAATAAGTGCTATAGACAAGTTTCAGGTGTGTAAAGTCTAAGAAGCAGAGCATTAGTAATGTTTTTTTTTTTTTTTTGAGAGAGAGTACAGTTAGTGGTATAGCCAGAGAGACAGTTACAGATTAGGAAGAAAAGTGGAGACTAAACAGTTGAGTTTTTAGTCGTTTCTTGAAGACAGCAAGTGACTCTGCCGTTCTGATGCAGTTAGGGATTTCATTCCACCAATTGGGCAGATTGAATGCGAGAGTTCGGGAAAGTGATTTCTTCCCTCTTAGGGATGGAACCACGAGGCGACGTTCATTCACAGAACGCAAGTTTCTGGAGGGTACATAAATCTGCAGAAGGGAGAGCAGATATGAAGGAGCAAAGTCAGACGTCGCTTTGTAAGCAAACATCAGAGCTTTGAATTTGATTGAACTGTATTTTACTGTAGGACAGTCATGCAGTATGTTACTGTATTTTAAAGTTGCATTGTGAAAATTACTGTATATTTTACAGTAAAGAAATACAATACTGTAAATACACATACAGTATAGCAAGAAGAATGGTGCTGTAAATGTAAATACAGTATGCTTGCTGATATACAGTAAGTTACTGGCAAACTGCTGCCAGTAGGTTACTGTTGATTCTACTGGAAATTGTTAACAGTGCAGCTTCTTAGTGCTTAATAGTAAAGACCCTTTAAGGCAAGTCAATCCACTCGGCGCTCATCTTTGACATGCCTGTTGGGCAGTATGTTTGGGCATGCTGTCTGAATGAGGAAACATCAAATTCTCCAAAATTGCTTGCCAAGCTTTTGATTAAATTTCATAGTAGCAATAATCAATGAAATTAAGCAACAACTGTGCTTTAGTTACATTTCTAAACGTTCAGATCACACAAATTCTTCAGAAACTCAAGACTGGTCAAAGCCCCTCCCCCAGAGAATCATTAGTATATAACGATTGCTGATTCATTCGCTATGTTGACCATAACACTTTTCCCCATTCAAAAGTATACGAGTGACACATCATGTGTATTCTATAGTCTTTGTTAATCATGTATTTTATCCCCTTAATATGTTTGTCTCATACTGATTTCTCATTTTTTTGCATGTTTGTTGCTCTTTAATGTTTTAGAAAATCCACCCACCCCAAAAAATTAAATAGTGTGTGTAGTTGAGTGTAGTCAAGAAATTAGTTTTTAAATGAAATTTTTTTATAACAAAATCCAAAACTTCATAGCCCTTTGTGAAAAGGTTTTCCCTCTAAAATTTCTAGAGTGATATCCAGGACTGATTATGTAATTGCAATCAAGAAATCACTTAAATTGGACCTGTCTGACAATGTAAAGTAGAACAAAAGATCTTTAAAAAAAACTAGAAATCATTCCAAGATTCAAAGAAATGAGCAAGAAAATAATTGAAATCTACTAGGAAAGGATATAAAGCCATTTCTAAAGCTTTGGGACTGCAGTGAACCACCTGCTGATCAAAAAGAACATAAAAGCTCATCATTACAGGAAAACACTGACAAGACAAAAGTTGAACTTTTTAGAAGATGTGGTCATGGTAGTGTGATGCTCAGTGGCTGTTTTTCTGCTTCAGGACCTGGAAGACTTCCTGTGATATATAGAACCATAAATTCTGCTGTGTACCAAAATATTCTGAAGGAGAACGTCCGGCCATCTGTTAGTGTTATTTGGTGTTATTTGTACTTGGATTTTAACCTTTTTTATATATGTTTTCTTTTGCTGTAAAGCACTTTGTCTGTGAAAGGTGCTTTATAAATACATTTTACATACTGAATGGCTGAAGAAAAACAAAATGAAGACTTTGAAGTGACCTAGTCAATGTCATCACTTAAATCTAATTGGCATGCTGTGTTATGACCCTAAAAAGTAGTTCATGCTTTCAATTATAACAAATCTGCAAAAAAATGAGTGGGCCAAAATTGTTTCACAGCACTATAGACTCATAGCAAGATCGAAAACACTTGATTGCAGTTGTTGCTGCTAAGGGTGTAACAACCAGTATTTTTTTTTGTATTTTATTTTCCCTTAATGATAAAAAATTGCATCTTGTGTTATATTATTTGACTATATAAATTCATTTGATGTTCTGGAACGTTAAAGTCTTACAAATGTTGGAGAACATAATATAATTTTGAGACTTTTTATGTGAGAATATAGTTTGCTAATTATTAGTTTGTATATTGCAGCTGTGCAGTTTATTTATAAGAATATAGTGCCTATTTTATAATATGTTTGCATAATTTTTTGAGATGGGACTTTCAACACAACGGCGGCCATCATCCTGTCATATTGCCCACCGACAGCACACTCTGACTTTATTTTAGTCTACTTTAAAATGTTATTTGTTTAGGCTATATCTAAAGGCAAAATTTTGGTCATCAGTTATTTAATTAAGAGCAGATAGATTTTATTGCAATGTTAAGTTTAGCTTAATATAGGCTGTGCTGGGTGATGCAGTGGCGCAGTAGGTAGTGCTGTCGCCTCACAGCAAAAAGGTCCCTGGTTCGAGCCTCGGATGGGTCAGTTGGTGTTTCTGTGTGGAGTTTGCATGTTCTCCCTGCATTCGTGTGGGTTTCCTCCAGGTGCTCCGGTTTCCCCCACAGTCCAAAAGACATGCGGTACAGGTGAATTGGTAAGGTTAAATTGTCTGTAGTGTGAGTGTGTATGGATGTTTCCCAGAGATGGGTTGCAGCTGGAAGGGCATACGCTGCGTAAAACATGTGCTAGATAAGTTGGCGGTTCATTCCGCTGTGGCGACCCCGGATTAATAAAGGGACTAAGCCGAAAAGAAAATAAATGAATGAATGGATAGGCTGTGCTAAATGAAATTTTTTTTTCTGATTTACTTAACATCTTTATATTGTTGTTTGTTCAATGTTATTGATCAGTAAATGACATTTTATATAAATTGCAGTAATATTTGATAAAAATTATTTTGTAGTACAATCAGTAATGTGCTAGAGCAAAGAAATTGATGGTTGACGTTACATTGTTTCGCCACAAGATGGCGACAGAGACCTTGTAATAAGTCCTTAGGGGAGAAAAGCAGTTTTTCTCAACATAAAGTTAAAACTACAGCTAAACAAATCATTATAGAACCAGTAAGGGACACTCTATTGATCTGTCTTTTGTTTTGTTGTATATATACATCAGTGTTTGCTTTGGCTTTTGGGGTTAATTGATTATGAATGGTTGCAACAGAGAAATAGCTACTGTTTCTTACGGAGGCCGTATAATCTCATGTGAGCAAGATCATCTGTTTTGTCATCATTTAGACATTACAAACCTCTACATAATGCAACAGAATCATTCGAATAGTTCTAAGGGATACTTGAATTGGGTTTTGGTGTTCTAACTGCCAGCTGCAGATGTGTGTATGGCGGAAGAAAGTAGTTCCTCAGACAAATGGTAAATTGCAGTATATGTCTGTGTGTGTTATAAATGTATCAAGTTCTGTGTCATCCAAACCTGACCAGCAGCTGTGTCATCGGGTCACCAAATTTGCCAAAACACAGATTGATATTTTGCTCTGGGGTCATTAATATGCACGACTCAGGCTGTTTGATAATACAGAACGTTTTCTAGTGACACTACAATGATCATTTTCCTCCCTTAGTTTTTTAAGGTGATATTTCACTAAATGGGACTTTTATTTTGAAAACGGGATGCGCCGATTGCTTACGCTATGCGTTTACCGAGAAACAACCTATGGAAACAACTTGAACTGCATGAGACCAAGTTCAAACTCGAGTCAGGATACAAAATGCAGGATTTACAGAATATTTTGTTATTCTGCTCCACTCCGGAGAGCCATAAGGTATTTTAATTGCATCTTCGGATAATTTATCGTGTTTATTGTGAAATTTGATTCTCGTGCTTCAACAAACACATGTAAGAAATTGCTGAATCGTATTGATATTACCGAATGATATTAATTCTTGGCTATGTATTCTTTGACATTATAATATAAATTCAACACAGTATATCTCTGTCTCTTAAGTAAACAAGTTTCTCTGCAGTAAATGTACACACACGCACACACACACACACACATATACATACATGCATGCATACATACATACATTCTAGAGAGAGTAGATGTGTGCAACAAATTTATAACCTCATGCAGGTTGTATAACTCGTTTTTACCCACAATCATTCTGTCTCTTTTTTATTATTGTGTATTAGTAATTTACAAATACAGCAAAAACAGATAACAATATATTTCCAAAGATAATTGAAATTCAAATTAAAAAAACAAAACAAGAAACATTCACAAGACACCAAATACAGATTCATAGTAACTTACAATGGACAGAGCTTTTAGATTTTTTACAGATTTGAGAGACTTTATTAACAGAATAAGTTTGTTGACAAATCCTTGTATAAAGAGGTTTTTGAATGTCTACATTTGTGAATGAAGAATTTACCAATTAAAATAATATAATTAACAAAACTGTTGCATTTTCAAAATAAAATTCAATTGTCAACAAAACATTTTCAGCTGAATAATTAGAGAAACAGTCTTTCCAAAATGCAAACTCTGACAATCAACAAATCAGTGAAAAAAGGATTCCTCATTGTTTTTACAAAACGAATATTCTTTCTCAATATCTGAAAAATTGGAGAGTTACAAGTTGGTTGGCTTTATTTTATGTAAAATCTTTGTGAAATGAATTTCTCTTACTTTATTTAAAATGCAAACTTTGTATGGTAGAAGCCATGCATTTCTCCGAATCACCTCCCGTAATAAAGAATTCCAATAAAAAATTTCTTCTTGCAAATACTCTAATTTTATCATTAAATACTTGCCTGATGTCTTTGTTAGAACATTTTTTTCAAACTTTCTCTTTTTCAGATTTCACCTGGAGCATGGGACATCATTTACCTCATTACAGTATATGCATATATGTTATGGCTTTCCCTACCGTACCTAAACTACAGATTGCCGTGTAAAAACTCACCAATGGCAGGTAAGTGTTGTCTCTTAAATGACAAGTTATCTCGTCAATTGCAAGGAAAGGGTTCATTTTAATTTACCCTTTATCAAAAACAGATCTCATGAGTGAAATAAGTTGACATTTCTCTGATGGGTTTAAATTAGAGAGCTCACTCTCCATGTCGGTAAATAAATCTCCACCCATTAAGTTAAAAAACATAACCATACATAACCATAAATTAAATTTACTTAATATAAGTAAAATAAATAAATTAATTAAGTGAATGTAACTTGACCCGATAAATTTTATTGAGTAATTTTTATTTTACTTTTAAATGCATTTCACTTATTTTATGTAGTGCCATGCAGTTCACTGTAAAAAAAAATCTGTAAAATTTACGGAAACATGCTGACAGCTGTGGTTGCCAAAATTTGCTGTACAAAATACAGAAGTTTTATAGAACGGGTTAAATTTAAAGAAAATAACAACACACTACCTGACAAAAGTTGTCACCTGTCTAAGTTTTAGGAACAACAAATAATAACTTCTAGTTGGTCATTTGGTATTAGAAGTGGCTTATATGAAAGGCAAAGGCCTCTAGATTATGCTTATTTTACCAAAATAAAATATGATCATGTCTTGATTTTTAATTATATTATTAGCACAGTAATGTCTGTCTTTGTTCAGACAAAAGTCTTGTCACTTAACAGAAATAATGTACAGTATAGAATATAAAGTCATGGTGCAGTGGAAAAAGAATTGATATTGTGTATGACTTCCATGAGCTTGGAGGACTGCATCCATACATCTCAGTAATAATTTAAATAAATTATTAATAAAGTCTTCTGAAATGGCAAAGAAAGCGTTCTTGCAGGACTCCCAGAGTTCATCTAGATTCTTTGGATTCATCTTCAATTCCTCCTTCTTTATCTTACCCCAGACATGCTCAATAATGTTCATTCGGGTGACTGGGCTGGCCAATCCTGCAGCACCTTGACCTTCTTTGCTTTCAGGAACTTTGATGTGGAGGCTAAAATATAAGGAGGAGCGCTATCCTGCTGAAGAATTTGCCCTCTCCTGTGATTTATAATGTAATGGGCAGCACAATTGTTGTGATACCGCAGGCTGTGAATGTTGCCATCCACTCTGCAGCAACCCCAAACCATGATTTTTCCTTCACCAAACTTGACTGATTTCAATCTTGGGTCCATGCGGGTTCCAATAGGTGTTCTGCTGTGTTTGTGATTATTGGAATGCAATTCAACAGATGATTCTTTCGTGGATAAGGAAACAGTGTTGTATAATCCATTGAAGACATGAATTAGCTTACATAATTTCGTTTGTTAAGCACAAAGATTTGTTTTAAAACTATTATTAATTTCAATTCCAATTTCCAGCAAACGAATAAATGAGCATTAATAATGAAGTGTGGTCAAAAAAACACGCGTGATATGACCCATATGGTCCAAAACCTGACAAGTGGGAAAATCTAAGCTTGTTTTTAATAAAACAAATATAAATATGCATATAATAAATAATAATACTAATAATAATAACATTATACGAAAGTATAAATAAACTAAAAAAGCCCCTCGAGATGAAGAAGGCATGAAGGCAGTGGTTTTTATATTTATGTAGAAAATAATAGTTTTTGTAATATTTTATTCCTTGAATTCTTTGTCATTTGTAGATATTTGCGCATTGCTGTATATCCTGCGTGTTTTAAGCAATGTGTAAGTGAGGCGCATAACTGATGGGCTCTGCGCTGGACTTTATATCTGCTTTCAGCTGGTCTGTTGCACAGTATACTTTAGTTTTTCAAAATAGCAACGCGCCAACAATGCACTTGTTTTCATTTGGAGAATATCAGAAAGCTGTAACTTTGTTTTTAAAGTATTTAAAAACTATATAATTTTCAGAGAAAAGATGGATGAAGTGCTACTCTAGGGACACTCAAGATTAATGAAAGGGTGCTTTTACACCTAGACTTTTGTTTCGGAACCTGGTGGGTTTACCCAGTTAGCGCGGTTCATTTGGCATATGTGAATCCAGCAATCGCGCTCGGATCCGCGCCAAAACAATCGGTCCGGGATCGCCTGAATGAGGTACTCTCAGCTCAATTGTAACTAACTCTGGAGCGGATCGATTGTAGTGAGAAAGCAAAATGATCAGAGCTCGGCTATATCACAGTGTATTATGGATATGTAACAGGCATATATATGGCTATGTGATCAGAGAATTATGAGTAGGGCAGGAAGTCGAACTGCGAACTGCAGTCTTGGTTTATCGGTTATTTCTCTCTATAATGTAAAGCCTATAATGCATAATTTCAGCCAATAGAGAGTCTTACCTCTGATTTTTACTTGGTGACGATGTCTGTGGCTGTAACCATTCAAAATTAAAGCGTAATTTTCACTTAAGCATTATTTTCATCTTTTCACTTATAATGTGTTGTTGCTCATTGATAGAAATTAAAATAAGGACGCATGAGAGCTGAGCGGGACTCTGAAAAATAAACTGTGAAATTCTGACCAATGTGTGGAGAGTTTACTCGCACGTGACTTGTTTTAGCTCTTTTGGTCGATTTAGAAACTTTGCCATGTAAAGCAAACCGCACTAAGTACAAAGTGCAACATTGTAACAATTTTAATCCCAGTTTCGGAACAAAACAGGTGTGAAAGCACCCTAAGATTGGGAAAAAGTGAACTTGTTACATTCTTTTTAACAAGCAGAGTCAGTGAAGGAGAAAAAAATAAGACCAAATAACAGTATTTACAGCCAATACCAAAGAAGCTCTTACTGAAACTTTTGGTGTTGTTTTTATTCAAAATCACCATGATGGAGGATAGTGTCTACTTTAGTTGGATTATATTTAAATACCAGTTTCTATAATTAATTGTGTCAATTTGTGTTTAAAAAAACACATTTGTATAGAATTAAAATCAAACGTAAACAAAATATCAGTCAGATGAAAATGACTATGGGTTTATTATGTCAAAACCATTCTCACTTGAACTTATTGAATATCTTGATAGTTATGTGTGAGAAATTACTAATACAATTCAATTATACCACTGGGGCTTCAGAGACTATTAAACAATCGTAAATACAGCATTCCCAGTTACTCACCGAAGCTAAGTAAGGCTAAGCCTGGTCATTACCTGGATGGGCGACCACATGGGAAAACTAAGTTGCTGTTAGAAGTGGTGTTAGTGAGGCCAGCAGGGGTGCTCAACCTGTGGTCTGTGTGAGTCCTAAGGCCCCAGTAAATTGAAGTGGGCACTATACTGTCAGTGAGTGCCATCTTTCGAATGAGACGTTAAACCGAGGCCCTGACTCTCTGTGGTCATTAAAAATCCCATGGCACTTCTTGTAAAGAGTAGGGGTGTAACCCCAGTGTCCTGGCCAAATTCCTTTGTTTGGCCCTTACCGATCATGGCCTCCCAATCAACCCCATTCACTGAATTGGCTCTATCGCTGTCTTTCAAATCCACCTATAGCTGGTGTGTGGTGAGTGCACAAACGCCTTAGTCCTGTGACTGCCGTTGTATCATCTAAGTGGATGCTGTGCACTGGTGGTGGTGTGGAGAGAGAGATACCCCCCTCATGATTGTGAAGCGCTTTGGGTGTTTGGCCATATACAATAAATGCGCTATATAAATACACATAACCTTCACAATGAAAATGTTTGAAATATGGCAACACTTAAAAACACACATGCATCAATGATTAATTAGTCTTTGAATCTCAACATTAGTGTCAATCAAAAAAATAAAAAAATACAACCCAGAACAATACAAACAATCTACTGAAATATAAAAGAACAACAACAAAATAATAATAATAAAGGCAAAGAAAGAAATCATATAAACATTAGGCTGCATAATGTATTCATGCAGCAATGCATGCTGGGAGATTTGTACTATGATGGTACCCAGCATGCATCGTGGCATGAAAAGATTATGAACCTTTTTTTTTTTATAGCAACCCTGGTTGAGGTTCATATCCTGATTCTTGATGTCTGTATTAAGTGTGTTGCCAGAGCTCTGTGTTTTTGTGCATGAAGCATTTTTTAAATTCCTTCATAATTGTTTGTTAACTCCTCATGGAAGCTGCAGTATTGTCCCAAACAACTCACATTAGATAACTTTACAATTTTAAATGACTTAACCTATAAGATGCCAGTTATTACTTACCTGTAACAACGATGAGTTTTAGGACTAACGCAGCCACTGCTCACCATGATGGAAAAAGAAACATTTTCAATTAAAAACGAAACTTCTGTTAATTATCAAAGAAAAGTTTTTTTGTAGATAAATGACATGAGTTAAGTCAAACTTTAATCAGTGAAGCTGGTAGTGCTGTTTGCGGAGTTGTTTAATGCTCTGTTTTAATTCAGTTGGTTTGATGTAAAGCCCATGGTCACACTGCACTTTTCACCCCATAGACTTCCATTCATATGCATGCAAATGCAGAAGACTGGAAACACAAGCTCGTGCAACAAGTTTTGCAGTTCGCTGCGTTGCAACATTCAATCTTGTTGAACTCTGACCTGCGAAATTGCATCACATGACTGCTTGAGACCAATTGATGATCAAAACATGACCTCTCTGGACAGAAATTTTATTTTATTTTTAAAATGTCGTTAAACAAAATCTTTCTTTAAAACCACCATTTTTCACAACAGGTGTTTATCAGTGTCAGAATTCAATCATTTGTGGTCATTAACTCTGTTTAGTGGACTATACCAATGAACTTTTATTTAAGGACCAGTGAATTAGGGTGTTTGGTGAGATTTCAGACACACTATTTTTTTTACTGTAGATTGTACAGACTTTTACTGTTAAAAACATTTTTAAAGTGCAGATCAAGATGCTTGTGCAAGTTTAACCTGAATATGCTTGAAGTAATTGATTAATTTGTGTAAATATTACATTGAATCACAAGTCAAAATTACTTGTCTGTCAGACGAGTTAACTAGTAATTATTTTATTTACTGTATCTCAATGTAATGGGTACAGTTCCCAATACAGCATTTACACCATGTTACAAGAATATGCATTTTTTATACTTTAAAACAAATATTTTAGGACATCAAAAGAAATCAGAATGTCTTGACAGAGTGTCTTTCTTTGAATAAAAACATAAATTTTTTGCAAGGCATCAGGATAAATTAATATGTGAAAATACAAACACTTGTTTTGAAATCGTGCTGAAATTGTACTGAAATCAAATCCCTGTATTTTACTTTGCACAAAGTCCTAAAGAATAAAGTGACTGAAAAATGTCTGCACTCTCAAAATCAATGTAGCCATTTTTTCAGTAAATTACTTAAATCACTGCATCATGCTGGTGTTGTTTTGAATTTAAGAGTGTGCAAACTTTTTTTATTCACTTTATTACTTTGATTATTTTGGTCATAACACACCTATTACATTGTTTTGAAAGAGCGCTGAGGGCTATTCTTTAAAGACAATTTAAGATTGCTGTTTTTTTTATCTGATCTGTAGACGAAAAAAAATTTAATTAGAGCTGTAAATTTAAGACAAAATGATCTCTTTTCACATCAATTAAATGATATACAGAGGTTTTATTAAGATAGCAGGTTTATTTGTTATTGTGGTGTTGGTGATGACAAATAATTGTTTATTTTAGAGCATTTTAGCATGAAAAGATACATCAGAAAATACGGTGTGCATCAGCTTTTGTTTTTGTGTAATTTGCTGCAAAACTAGGCTGAACTCTGTGTTTCAGTAAGGATACCCAAAAGGGAATCAAAAGTCTGGTATAATTTGTATACTTTGTATGTTTTATCTCACCATTCTACCCCACTGATCTCTTTTCATGTTGTATTTCTAGGCCTTTGTGCATCATTAGTTTACCACCAAAAGCACTAGTGGCAGCTGTTTATCACTCTAACTAGAAAGTATGCTTTAGTTTAACCAAAATATTGCTTTTACATAGCTGCATATGTGTGCAGTTCACAACTCCTTATTTGTTGTATATTGATAGTTCTTACAGTAGTTGGGTTTGGGCAATGGGTAAGATTAGGGGTGTAGAATGAGATCATGCAGAGTATGTACTTAAAGTACAAATAAACAGCCAATATCTTAATAGTATGATAAGCCACTAGTTAATAGTAAGAATTGGTGCTAGAAGTTTTACCAATTCTTCCTAGAGTAAGATTTATTTCAAGCATTATACTAGCCGTTAATAATAAAAATGTGCATTTTGAAGTCAGCTAGGATGTTAATGAAATAAGTGTTATTCTCAATATTCTATTCCAGAGTCGCATTAAGTAACTTGCTAAGCTAAAAACAGAACATATTTGCAGATGAATACAAAAGTAAAATAATTTACAGTATAAAGAGTAGGCTAAATGGGCCTATGAGTAAATGTTCTAAGTGCTTGAGCCTTTAGTTGCGTTGAATTTTACACCTCTAACAGTGACCACAAACTCTTGATTTTTGCAAAAGCAGTGCACTTTTAAAAGTTGTTCTCCATTAAAACAAAGTACTGTTCTATTCATGAAGACTCTCAAAAATTTGGATGATTGTACCAAATTGCAAAAATAGGCACAGTTAGCAAGCGTTCTGTAACTGGTATATCTTTCCCTGACAGTGGGGGTTGCCTTGCCCTTCCTTTGAGTGACAGGGACAGCCAGTCTCTCCTTTTGGTCATCAACAGGTTAATGCCAGCCATAAGAGTTTTCAGCATGGCATATCATTGAATGAGGCATGGGCACTGCCATTTACTTGCATGAACAATGTAAGCACAAACCAACCGTAGAAAACCAAACTCCAAAGTAAGGCTAAGGCATATCAAGCTAGCATTAACTTCAGAGAGGGGGACCACTGACTAACAGGTGTGAAGTTGCATAAAATGCATCACTTTCCCATGATGCTTTGTGCCTGGAGACCAATTGGGAGTGGCTTGGAAGTGATGATGCAGACTAGGCTCGAGGTATATAAACTAAAACAACTATGTTAGCAGTTCTGAGCAGTTGGAGCATTCCCAGCCTTGCCTCGGGTGTAGGGATTGCAAGGGAAAAGCAAAACTACACGGTGTAGACCCTGTGTAGTTTTGTTTTTTGGGTTATAACGAGGCCCAACCGTTCTCACCTTGGATTTTCTGGAAACATTTTGGATAAGAGGATTGTTGCTGAGGCGCTAGACACCTGGGCACAGTCCCATCAAGTGTAGGCAACCTTGTGATACAAGTAAGTGCCATTTCCTCTGTAAAACACAGCAGTTAAAGCAAGTCTTTCTATAAGCTATGATGATACATGCTTGCACGCTTTTTTAAAGCAAAATAAAAGTGCTGTTTCTTGCAATGTGCTTTGTGATTGTGGTTTTACGAGTATGATGAGATAGAGTAGTCATTCTATGTAGCTTTTCAAGAATTGTTTAAAACATAAATATTGTCAAGGTTATTAAATGGTGCAATGATTTCAGAATAGCCAAGAATAGCCGGTGATAGCATTAGAGTGGTGACCCAGCAGGGCCATGATGTCTTTTTAAGGGAATCGGCAGCAGAGATATCAGTTGCACCTCCAGCTATGTGCCACATGGTGACTGTCAATCAAACAAGGGACAGCTTATTTTTGGAGACTGCCATTTCTGTCATACTGAATATCAGCCTTCAAACATGATGCCATTTAGTCTGAAATGCATTTATTTGGGCATTTCTGGTCTGTTTTTGAAATTTATTGGTTAAAAATCTTGGACTCTTGGGATTGCAAATCATGCTGTGGGCAATGTGTGTCTGTTCTCACCTGTTGGTTTCTTTATATGGCTTATGATGGGGATGATTTTTCTTTCTGTTTTATTGGTTATTATCTGAGCTAAACCTTTTAATAAAGACAATATTAATTGTGGTGTTGTAAAATGTACTATATTACAAATATACACAATTTGTTTTGCACATGTGAATCTGTTTGCAATGCTGTTATTTATGATTTATGTTCAGTTCAGTTTCATGTTCATGTTTTGTTCACATCACATTTTATAAAGACCATTAGGGATTTATGTTTAAGGATTTTATTTAGTTAAATACTTGACAACATTTAAAAGACCTGAAGTAAGTTAGCATAATTTTGTTGATTTCATAAGTTGGTCAAACATTTTTTTTGATTATTTTTTTAGATAAAGATATATTTGGCATGCAACATATTTGTTGCAGAGGGCTTTAATTTAAATTACCAAATTATACGTGTGTATATACGTGTATTATATATGTGTGTGTATATATATATATATATATATATATATATATATATATATATATATATATATATATACACACATTTAGATTAAAATGTGTAGCAGACAAACACAGTGACTTGAAATTTATCCAAAGTTTTTCTTATAGTAAACTTCAATTTCAAATACTTTTACTTAAAACAATTTGTAAACTACTTGTGTTCTATATTAAATGTGTTCAGCTTTTAAATGTTACTTTCTTGTAATTAGCCATTTTAAATGCACTGTATCAAGTTTAGAGTTTATCACACATCAATGTGATAGTGAATTTATCAAAATACATTGACTTAATTCTTATATAGAATCATTTATGCAAACTATTTGATTTAGTTTCAGTGTTAAGTTTCACTGTTATATGTCAAATATTTAAAAAAAAACATGAAGATCTTATAAAGCAGATTAAAAAGTCTTATTTTCTTTTGTCTTTCTGTAAACAGCAAAACGCATTCCATCCTGTTCTGCCAGTGGTTTTAATGTTAAAAGCAAAACACAGTTTATCAAGACTTTTGAAGTTAAGTTGCTTAGGAGTTTTATTCAGCCTTATCTTACACCTCACAGTTGCTGTTCACACATTTCTAACATATTCAATTGGGTGCTTGACCTGACACTCAACAGCTTTGCCGTGCAGTTCTCACAAATGACAGGCTTCTGATGGCCAGGTGCGGATGGGGGTTGGGGGTGCAAGTGATTAGTCAGTTCAGTTCTTTTAATAGCCCTCTTAGTTTTCAAGAAACACAGCCAGTAATGCTGTTATATTTATAATCAATTCAGTGGGCATTAAAAAAATCTGGTTGTAATGTAAAATTCACGACTTGATTTTTTTCTTTTGTAGGGTGCCTTCTATCATGTCAACACAAGCTCCAACATTTACACAGCCGCTTCAGAGCGTTGTGGCACTTGAGGGTAGTGCCGCAACGTTCGAGGCTCAAGTTAGTGGTAAGGACAAAAGAAAACAAATACATGTACTTACATTGGTTTTGCTTTGATTAGCCCTTTAAAACATGTCTGTTTTGGCATTTGTGAATGACTACTTGAACATTGATGATTTATGGGGCATATAAGAGTAAGCATTGAGCAATAAAACACACATCTAAAATTTGGTTTTTCAACAGGTAATCCAGTTCCAGAGGTGAGCTGGTTTCGTGATGGCCAGGTTCTTACTGCTGCCGCTCTGCCCGGCGCTCAGATCTCGTTCAGCGATGGCCGCGCTGTTCTGATGATCCCTGCCGTGACAGCCGCACACAGTGGAAGATTTTCTGTCAGAGCCACCAATGGTGCTGGACAAGCCACTAGCACTGCTGAACTGCTGGCTACAGGTAAGCAGCCATTTTATAAAGTACATCTGTGTACTTTTCTGCCAGTTTCTATCAAGCAAACACTATTTCTTTGCTTACCTCACAGCGGAAACTGCTCCACCAAACTTCATTCAGAGACTTCAGAGTGTAACTGTTACACAAGGGAGCCAAGTGAGACTGGATGTTCGAGTTACAGGAATCCCTACACCTGTGGTGAAGTTCTACAGAGAGGGAGCCGAGATTCAGAGCTCTGCTGACTTTCAGATTGTTCAAGATGGAGACCTTTACAGTTTGTTGATTGCCGAGGCCTTCCCAGAGGATTCTGGAACCTATTCTGTCAGTGCTTCTAACAGCAGCGGACGCACTACCTCTAACGCTGAACTTCTGGTTCAAGGTTTGATTTGATTTCCAAAGGAAACTATTTCACTTGTCATTTTATAATAGTTCATAAAATAAATAAGCATATTGCATATCATATGTTTATAGTTGCTTTCTTTTCATTTCAGGTGAGGAGGTTGCAGTGCCTGCAAAGAAGACTAAGACTTTTGTTTCAACTTCTCAGATTTCACAGACTCGCCAGGCTAGGGTTGAAAAGGTAGTTAACATCTATACAGAATTACACTTGAAACTGACGGCTAAAGACCATGGGTACTTAGTTTATTGTGTTCTTTACAGAGAGTGGAGGCCTCCTTTGAGTCCACAACCACAATGGAAATGCTGATAGAGGATGGTGATTTGGCTCATAAGGCTCCACCTCGTGTACCTCCAAAGCCGACCTCCAAGTCCCCAACTCCTCCAATAGGAGTGTCAAAGGTCACAGCTCCACGTCATCAGTCACCCTCTCCTGTGAGGCCTGTTAAAGCTCCTGTTCACACACCTCACAGGTGAAGTATATTTTTCAGTGTGAATACGAATTATTAGTTGATACATTTAGGTACTAAGGCTTGCACAAGTGCACATTTTGCAAAAAAAAGGATTATTGATAATGGAAAATAATATCTTATTGTAAGTATAAGTACAAAGAGGATGTAATGAACCTCTTTTTCGAGGATCCGGTGTTATACTAACTTTAAAAATTATAAAACATATTTTCTATGTAGGATTGCCCCCATTTATTTTTCTGTTGTTTATATTTAGGCCTGCTTCACCTTCAAGACTGTCTGTGTCTCCTATCAGACCAGTGAAGTCTCCAGTGGCTACATACAAACAAGCAGCCCAGGGTGCAGAAGTTCCTCCTCCATGGAAGCAGGAGGGTTATGTTGGAGAGTCCAGCTATACCAGCATGGCTACTGAGACCTCTTATGTCCAGTCCTCCTCTACATTTGTTCACAAGGAACAGCAGTGGGAAGGTCATTTGCAGCAACAATCCAACGGAGTCAAAGAAGTAGGTCTATTTTTGCTACTATGACCTCTAGTGGATGGAAAGTTGCATTTTGTCTTTGTGATAATTTTCCAAAAAATAATAATTACTTACATTTTAACGTTAATGAATAATCAAATGTAGTACTTTTTACATAAGTTTCAGATCATATCATATGTTAAATGATATGATATATGTTAAATGTATCATATCATAAAAGAGCCATACTGAACGGAGACCGCACACACATACATTACGCTTTTGTTACCTAAAGTGCAAAGTAAAGCATGTTAGAGGCAATGAGGGCAGGAATGTTTGTTTTCACACTTGTTTTCACGCGTCTGTCTATTGTAGTGTATTTTTTGTAATTTTGTGTACCTATCTTTCGCTTTTATAGTTTTAGTTGGTTGTATGCATGTTAATATTTTTCCCATATGAAAAAATTTATGATTGTTAAACAACCACTTTGACATTTTGTTTCATCAGAAAGTTGCAAGTGAAGACTTTTTTTTGTTATCTTTAAGTTAGAGACTATTTCAATAAAAACATAAGAGATTCAGAAGACATAAAAACAACAGTGGTGCAGGTATTTATAGATACTTAAATAAGAAACTAGTATCAAGAATTTATTCCTGTCCGACATTAACAAAGAAAAACTCAACAATGTATATAAAACTGAAATGTGAAAAGGAAGCCAATATAATTATAACAAAAGAGGAGTGGTTAACTATTTGGGGAACACAGATTTTTTATTTGGAAAAAACGTAATCAGATTCTTTATGTCGTCTAAAATAAAATACTTCCACATATTTTGGGATTGTAATATTATACAAACCTATTTGAGTAAATTTAAGATTTGAGTAAAGAGTTGAATACAATAATGGCATTGAATCTGGAATGTAATTTTAAAACTGGGAATGCACTCTTCAAAAATGCCAAAAAATGATGCATATCGTCTTAATACACTACTAACAACTAGCAAAAAGGCCATTACAAAGAATGGCTCAAGGAAAATCCTCCATCTGTATGTGATTGGCATGATATTGAGGTGTATGTTATGGAAGTACTGAAACTTTCCTTGAGACAACAAGCCTATAAAAATGTATTGTGCTGCTTATATTTACCAATCTCCCACCATTCAAGTACATACACACTTTAAAACACACAAACGCACGCCTTTATTTATTCTTATTCTTTCTTGCTTTGTCAATATATCGTAGTGTATACTGTTTAATAATCAAATTGAATTATGTAAAAAATAAATAAATAAAAAAGCAGCATTAATTCATGCTCTCTCATGGTAGGTACACACAATATGTACAGCCGTATGGCTGCAGGCACCACTACTCTCATCCTTCCAACAGAGTTTGATCTAATACATTGTAAAAGCCTGTCCTGCTTATTCCATTTTGTATTTAACAGTGAAAACAGTTAATATAGGCTTCTCTGAAACTGTGAATATTTCATTTAAATTTCATTCAGGCTAGATTATTATTTTATTTAACAAACTAACACAATCTTATGGCAACTTGTGTTTTGGTGCTGAAGCATATAGCAGACTTGTTTTGAAGCACTTCACCTCAAAGGTTATTTGTTATTATTTTTTATTTAATAGTTAACTGACCAACAAAAAATACATTAGAATTAAGATACAATTTATAGCAAGCGAAATTCGTTTCAAAGATATTTTTTTCTTCGAAAACTATACGAATTATATTTTTGTTTGCGCCCGTCCAACTGTGAGGATGATGATTTGTTCTGGTCCTTGGAAAATGAGGATTTAAATAATGCTTCACAGATGCTGGCAGCATGTTCAGGCGAAGTGTTCAATAGCAACATTGGCAGGAAAATATACATTTAGATTTCAAAGAAAATATCTTATTATTAAAAAGGAATCAGTTTCCCAGAGATGGGTTGCAGCTGGAAGGGCATCCGCTGCGTAAAACATGTGCTGGAAAATTTGTGGTTCATTCCGCTTGGCGACCCCGGATTGATAAAGGGACTAAGCCGAAAAGAAAATGAATGAATGATAAAGAGGAATCATAAGTTTGATCCTATCAATGTCATAATGAATGCTTTTAAATAATGTAGCCTAGTTGTCTTTTTAACGATTAATGAGGGAATTATAATGCTTTGTTTTATTGTTTATCTTTATTTACAAGTAGAGGAGTATTTACACCTAATGTATAGGCTATTTCTGTCCGTTTGCATCCCGTCTCTTTGTGCCCCCTGGCAAACTGCGGACATATCTAAAAAAAATACGTTCTTACTCATTTAGAGCGGCGGTCGTACAAGGTGCGGCAGTAATGGCCATATTAAAGTGTCACCTACTGTATATCTGGAGCATGCTGAGATTTGACATGTAACCCTTCACAAAATTTTATATAGCAACATTTTATCAACCATAAATCCGAATGTAAATAAGATTGTATTCAGTGAATTTTTACACTTGTAGTGTATGTCTTTTTTGTTTCTATGTGCTTTTGAAAATATTTATTTATGTATATATATATATATATATATATATATATATATATATATATATATATATATATATATATATATATATATATATATATATATATATATATATATATGTATATGTAATATATAGTTTTTGAAAAAAAAATAGAAAGTTGCAAGTGCTGCTACTGTAATGTTTAGCATCAAAAGTGCAAAATTGCTTATGTCAACAGTGGGTTCTTTTTTTTTGCTTAGATACAAATCCCTGTATATATGTAGACTGGAGACCTACTTGACGAAGGATTTCTCTAAGTTAATCAGGCATAGTTTAAAAAAACCGTAGCACAAAATATTTTGTCATAATATGGAGCAACTGAAAATATCTTGTTTTGTTGAGAAGCCAACAGTAGTTAAATGTAGTTGAGTGTCTGAGCAAAAAGTGATACTGATTTAGTGGGAGTTTATAAGCTGACTGTGATGGATGTGCACAGATGCCGAGCTCTAGACATAGCTTGTGTCATGTGATGGTCTTATAATAGAACGATAATATAACAGTGCCAAAAGTCAGTCAGTTTACATGACATGAAACAGTTTTACTAGTGTACTAACTAAATATTCTGTGAATTTTATCTTTGGATTTAACTTCACTTGTATTATTTGTATGTTGTATGTTATACTTTTATTGCAGACGAATTGATAATTTGTTATAAAAGTATAATTTGTGATTGTTACAAAAATGTGCTGATTTATTTATGGGGTCATTGCATTGTTTACAGTGCTTTTATTATTATTTATTATTATTATTTAACTGAAATCACCCTGAATGAATCCAGATGTAATATCGCCCTCTGCCTTTTGTCTATTGTTTTTCATCTGATTGTTCCTTTTGCCATACAGCTTGAGACTGCAGCAATCCCATCCATCACAAAAGAGCAAGTGATGCCGCCAACTATAGTAGCTGTGAGTAAATTAACACTATTTTCCTCATATATTAACTACTTGTAAAATGTGTTGTTTTAAAGATTTGGACAAACTATGGCGTGCTCATTTTTCTATTTGTAATATTTTTACTATTTGTAATATCTCTGACATCTTGCAAGTAATTTCCTTGCATTTTGAAATTCTGTTCTGCTTTGTCCAGGCTTTGAAGAATGTGACTGTCACAGAGGGAGAAACTGTTGCTCTGGAATGCCAGATTTCAGGTTACCCTATTCCAGCCATTATGTGGTTCAGAGAAGATTACAGAATCGAGAACTCCATTGACTTCCAGATCACTTATGAAAAAAGTTATGCCCGCTTGATGATTCGTGAGGCCTTTGCTGAAGATAGTGGCCGCTTCACTTGCACTGCTACAAGTGAGGCTGGAACTATCAGCACCTCCTGCTACCTGCTTGTCAAAGGTAAAAAATCATGAAATATAATTTGGCTTGGAAAAAAAACTATCTCTGCAATTACAGATACATTTTTATACCTATTTTCATCTTCAGTCTCAGAAGAAATTGAAAGTCGTGAAGATTTCTCTAATGTCCCTGAGCACATTGAAATGTCTGCTCAGCAAAGACAGTGAGTTGATAAAATTCTTAGTATTGTAGTATTCTAATAATTAGTATAGAAATTTGCAATCTTATGTCTTGATGTTTAACAAACAGGGTTGCAATTGAAGCCAAAGAGGAGACCATGTCTGAAATAAGTGCTGTCTCTGAACCTGTGGAGGCTGGAGCTGGTGTTGCTCCATTCTTTGTGAAGAAACCCACAGTGCAGAAGCTTGTGGAGGGAGATAGTGTAGTATTTGATTGCCAGGTTGGAGGTACCCCGAAGCCTCATATTTACTGGAAGAAGAGTGGAATTCCTCTTACTACTGGATACAGGTATATTTTATATAGTACATGTATACAATTTTTGATCTGAGTTGTTTGTAATTCAATTTTAGCACATTTTAAACTCAAGTCGATATTTGATCTATAATCTAATTATCATAATAAACTGTAAAAATCAGCCCAAGGCACTTGAAAAATGTGGAAAATACATAAAAAACCTTTATTGACATGGCTTCTCCTCAAATAGCCTTGTCAATAAAGGCTTTTTCCACATTTTTTCGAGCACCAACACATTATTTAAGCTGCCCCTTAGCACTTTTTGTTTGATTTTAACCTAATTATCATTTATTGGATAATAAACTAATGCCATTATGTGCTATTTTGTGTCTATTCGGTTTACAAAGTTTTCAAGCTTTAATTCAGTTTCTTGTGAGCTTTGATAAAAAATATTAATATGATTTTGTATCAATCTTGTGTATCATCTAGGTACAGAGTAGCCTACAATAAGGACACAGGAGCATGCAAGCTTGAGATCTCCATGACATTTGCTGATGATGCAGGAGAGTACACCATTTTTGCTAGAAACCCACTTGGAGAAACCTCTGCTTCAGCCATACTGCTTGATGAAGGTTGTATTTTCTTGGTGATCGAAATTTTGACACATTAGAAGGGTAGAAATATTATTTTATGTATTCATTTCTGATTTTTTTAGAGTCATATGACCAATATGTGAAGAAACAGGAAGATACTTTCAAGACAGAAGTGCCTACTATTGCAGAGGAGCCAAAAGTTGCTGATGTACCTGCTGCTTTTGAAACAGTAACCGAGAAAGAGCAAATGCTCATGCAGAGGAGAATGGCTCAACAAACCCAGATGATGCAGTCTTTCATTTCAGAACAGGTATGATAATCACTAAGCTGCTCAACCTCATGATAAAATGTTAATTTGAAAAGAAGTATATGAGCCTTACAATGGCATTTCCTAAAGGAGTTCCAGATGTCTAGCTTGGAGCAGAGATTCATCCAAGAAGTTGAGTTCCACCTACTCAAGATTACCTATCAGGAGCTGGTGACTGAGGATGGGGAACAGCTGGATATGAGTGTTTCTGAACATGATGCTGTTTCTCCCATCTTTAATACTCCGGTTAAAGGTTACAGACTTAGGGAGGGAATGAGTGCAACGTTCCATTGTAGGATGTCAGGAACCCCTCTACCTAAGGTAAGCTTGAATGATGATATATTTACATGTATTAAAATCATCAGTGCTTGCCCAAACAAATTAGTGGACCTGACCTATCATTTTATTATTTGAACCATAGATTGTGTGGTACAAAGATGGCAAGCGCATCATACATGGAGGCCGCTATCAGATGGAGGTTCTGCGGGATGGTAGAGCCAGTCTGCGCCTTCCTACTGTGCTAGCAGAAGATGAGGCTGTCTATACTGCTTTGATTAGTAACATAAAGGGTAATGCTGTCAGCTCTGGAAAGCTGTATGTGGAGCCAGCTGGTGTAGCACAAACACAGCTTTCTCAGCCAGGGGCAGTTCAAAGAATCAGGTAGGTTCTGAAAAAACATTAGGTATTAGTATTAGATTGCAATACTGCCACAGCAAATTGTATTCTGTTGCACTTCTCAGGTCCACATCACCACGCTCCACAAGTCGTTCTCCTGGCCGTTCTCCATCTCGTAGGCTTGATGAGACAGATGAGGCCCAGCTTGAAAGACTCTACAAACCAGTGTTCGTACAGAAGCCCTCATCCTTTAAGTGCTCTGAGGGACAGACAGCAAGATTTGATCTGAAAGTAGTTGGAAGACCCATGCCAGAAACTTACTGGTTCCACAATGGTTAGTGATTTGCAAAAAACTCTTCTTTTAAGCGGCATTACAATTTTATTGCAATATGATGGCAACTATATCTATTTTTTCATTTCAGGACAACAAGTGGTCAATGACTACACTCACAAGATTGTGGTAAAGGAGGATGGAACTCAGTCAATGATTGTGGTTCCTGCCATGCCTCTGGACTCTGGAGAGTGGACAGTTGTTGCTCAGAACAGAGCTGGAAAGACAACTGTTTCTATGACTCTCACTGTTGAAGGTATTGTTTAATTTGAAGAATAAAGTTTTGTGTGACAGTCACTTCAGGAAAATGTGATGAAATAATCCTTATTAAATTTTCTACCTTACATTGTTGAAAATTTCAGCCAAGGAAAACTTGGTGAGACCACAGTTTGTTGAGAAGCTAAGAAACATCAGCGTTAAAGAAGGTACCTTGGTTGAGCTAGCTGTTAAAGCTATTGGCAATCCTCTTCCTGACATTGTTTGGTTGAAGAATAGTGATATCATCTCCCCACATAAACATCCACATATTAGGTATGTTTTCAGTCATGAAAATAAACCAATCTATGATTAATATTTCTCTCAGAAATGATGATAAGAAAAACAAACAGTATTCGCTAACTAAATCTATTTATTCATTAGGATTGAGGGTGGTAAAGGAGAAGCTCAATTCAAGATACCATCAAGTACAGGTTCTGACAGTGCATGGTACACTGCTACTGCTATCAACAAAGCTGGCAGAGACACCACACGATGCAGAGTTAATGTTGAGGTGGATGCAGTAAAGCCTCAGCCCGAGAAAAAGCTTGTCATTCCAAAAGGAACCTACAAGGCTAAAGAAATTGCTGCACCAGAATTAGAACCACTGCATCTTCGCTATGGTCAGGAACAGTGGGAAGACGGTGACCTCTATGATAAAGAGAAGCAACAGAAGCCTCACTTTAAAAAGAAGCTTACATCAGTCAGGCTGAAGCGATTTGGGCCTGCACACTTTGAGTGCAGATTGACACCTATTGGTGACCCGACCATGATTGTTGAGTGGCTGCATGATGGCAAGCCATTGGCAGCTGCTAACAGGCTACGCATGGTCAATGAGTTTGGCTATTGCAGTCTTGATTATGAAGCTGCTTATTCCAGAGATAGTGGTGTCATTACTTGCAGAGCCACCAATAAGTTTGGAGTTGACCAGACCTCTGCTACACTAATTGTTAAAGATGAGAAAAGCCTTGTTGAGGAAACTCAGTTGCCAGAGGGAAGGCGAGGGCAAAGAATAGATGAAATAGAGCGTATTGCTCATGAGGGTGGTCCATCTGGAGTTACTGGAGATGATAACCTTGAGAAGACTAAACCAGAAATTGTGCTACTTCCAGAACCAGTAAGAGTTATGGAGGGGGAGACGGCTAAATTCCGCTGTAGGGTGACTGGATACCCTACTCCAAAAGTCAACTGGTACCTCAATGGACTGCTTATCCGCAAAAGTAAAAGATTTAGGCTTCAATTTGATGGTATTCACTACTTGGAAATTGTAGACACCAAGTCTTATGATTCAGGAGACGTCAAAGTTTCTGCTGAAAACCCTGAAGGTGTTACTGAGCATGTTGTGAAATTTGAGATCCAGCAGAAGGAGGACTTCAGATCAATCCTGCGCCGTGCTCCTGAGTTTAAGGCTCCTGCTCCTGCACCATCACAAGAGCATGGTAGAGTTTCATTTGAGGTTGTCAAAGCTGAGAAATCATCTGATACCTCTAAAGAACCCAAAGAAGTGGTTAAGCTGAAGAAAACTGAGAGAGTGATTCATGAGAAATTAACAGAAGAAACAGAGGAACTAAGAAGCAAATTTAAGCGTAGGACCCAAGAGGGCTACTATGAAGCAATTACTGCTGTGGAGCTGAAGTCCCGTAAGAAGGATGAGTCTTATGAGGGTATGCTGAAGAAGAGAAAAGAAAAACTTCTCCATCACACCAAAGAACTTGGCCCTGAAGCTGAGAAGAAGAAAGAGGAGGAGGCTAAACTCACTATTTCCAAACCCAAACCAGAGAAAATTGTGCTCTCTCCAAGCATGGAAGCTCCAAAGATCCTTGAACGGATCCAGAGCCAGACAGTTGGTCTTGGAGATGAAGTACACTTCCGTTGTAGAGTCACTGGTAAACCAGATCCTGAATGTCAATGGTTCAAGAATGGGATCCTACTGGAGAAGTCAGACCGGGTTTACTGGTATTGGCCAGAGGACCATGTCTGTGAATTAGTGATCAAAAATGTGTTAGCTGAGGATTCGGCAAGTGTAATGGTCAAAGCCATGAACATTGCTGGAGAGACCTCAAGCCATGCTTTCTTGCTGGTTCAAGGTAAAAGCTTTTTCCTACTTGTTGTTGTTTGTATAGTATTTGTGTCCCAAATGGATTACAGTCTTTATACTTTTTTCTTTTTTTAGGCAAACAAGTTGTTACATTCACACAACTTTTAGAAGATCAGGGAGCTAAAGAGAAGGACACCATGGTGACTTTTGAGTGTGAGACAAACGAACCATTTGTCAAGGTCAAATGGATGAAGAACAATGCAGAGATTTTCTCTGGTGACAAATACAGAATGCATTCTGACCGAAAGGTGCACTTCCTGTCAGTGCTGATTATTACTATGAATGACGAAGCAGAATACAGTTGTGTGGTTGTTGATGATGACCAAATAAGAACCAGTGCCTCACTCTATGTTGAAGGTTTGTACAACACATAAAGTACTATAGTTTTATCTTCTTGGTTATCTATGTTAAAGAGACCCATACAAAATTATTTAGTCAAATGTGCAATTTGATGTTTTATACAGGTGCACCCCTTGAAATAGTAAAGAATCTTGAGAATACAGAAGTACCCGAGACATACTCTGGAGAGTTTGAGTGTGTATTGTCCCGTGAGGATGCTGAAGGCACCTGGTATTTTGAGAACAAAGAAATCACTCCTAGCCTCAAATACGTTGTGTCTGCACGTCGTGGTCGTCATAGTCTTTCTGTGAAAGATGTCAAAAAGGAAGACCAAGGAAAGTACACCTTCAAAACAGGAGATCTTAAGACAAGCGCATCACTGAAGATGAAATGTGAGTATGAGGCCACGGATTTTTGCTAAGCTCTGGCTGTTGACAATGTTTTGTTCTGTTTTATTCCTAATGACTGCCAGAGAAAGTATAACACCATTGAATAATCAAAGCAAATTGTTTTATCTACTAAGATCATTTAAATATTATTTAAAAGTTTTTCTATCACTCTAGTGCGTCCTGTGACTCTGCTGCAAGGTCTTTCCGACCTGACAATCTGTGAGGGTGATATTGCACAACTTGAGGTGCGATTCTCTCAGGAAAATGTTGAGGGCTCATGGATGAAGAATGGTCAGGCAATCTCTGCTTCCAATAAGATTCACATGGTCATTGACAAAGTTACCCATAAGCTTCTCATTGAGGATGCTAGTAAGGATGATGGAGGAATGTACTCATTTGTTGTTCCTGCTCAGGACATTTCTACAAACGGAAAACTGATAGTTCAGAGTAAGCCATCTTTTTGTCTATAAATGAGTATTCAATTGATTCTCAAAGTTTATTTTGAATTGTTACATTTTTAAAGTACATGCTACACTGTTAGGACAGTGACTGGTTTACTAATCACTTTGTTTCATACACAGCTATTGGCTTCTTGACACCATTAAAAGATGTATCTACTGTGGAAGGGACGAAAGCTGTCCTTGAGGCTAAAATCTCTGCAACTGATATCACTTCAATAAAATGGTTCCAAAATGACAAGCTGGTGACAGCTAGTGATAGAGTCCAAATGGTTGTCAAAGGATCCAAACAGAGACTGGCCATTAATCGGACTTATGCATCAGATGAAGGACAGTATAAACTGATTGCTGGAAAAGTAGACTCAACGTGTAAACTTTCTGTCGAGCGTGAGTATCATTTAAAATAGTTGCATTTGCTTACTTTATAAATGGTTTTAATATAGGTGGTAATTATTGTATTGTTAATTATGTTTTACAGCTGTAGCTATCATAAAGCACATGGAAGACTGCGTTTGCACTGAGACCCAGAATGTGACTTTTGAAGTGGAGGTTTCTCATCCTGGCATTGACGCTCTCTGGACCTTCAAGGGTCAAGCTTTAAAAGCAGGCCCAAAATACAAGATCGAGAGCAAAGGTACACACTATAGTCTTTCTGTTTTGAATGCCATGAAGGATGAAGAAGGGGAGTACATCTTTATGGCAGGTGAAAAGGAATCCAGAGCAAGGTTGATTGTATCAGGTAAGCAGGCATTCAAACTTCCTTTTTTAACACCAAAGTACTTTCTGTTTCTCCACTCATAATATGGGAATCATGTCACAGATTGGAGTTTTTATATTGGATTTTCTTTGCTCCACTAGGTGGTGCTATAAACAGGCCACTTCATGATGTGACAGTAGCCGAATCCCAGACTTCTGTTCTGGAATGTGAAGTTGCTAATCCTACAACAGAAGGCAAATGGCTCAAAGATGGCAATCCTGTTGACTTCAGCGATAATGTACTAAGTGAAAATAATGGTGCTGTCAGACAGCTTGTCATTGTCATCACCAGGCCACAGGATGTTGGGGAATACACCTATCAGGTGGCAAATTCCAAGACATCTGGCAACCTGAAGGTTGAAGGTAAACTGTTTGCTCCTTGCAAAAAGATTTATATTCCTCACTTATTAGAAGTATAGATATTAATTTGTAATTTTGTTTTCAAGCTGTGAAAATCAGGAAGACAATGAAGAACCAAACTGTGACTGAGACCCAGGAGGCAGTATTCAGTATTGAACTCACCCATTCAGATGTGAAAGGATCCCAATGGATCAAGAATGGTGTTGAGATTCATCCAAGTGATAAATTTGATATAACAATCAATGGCATGGTTCACACCTTGAAGATCAAGAACTGTAACACTCAAGATGAATCAGTTTATGGGTTTAAACTTGGAAAACTCTCTGCTAATGCCAGACTGAATGTTGAAAGTATGTTTTTATTTATGTGTCAAATATATAGTTACATAATTCTGTTTCCTGTTATTGTATGCAAATCAATACTCTCTAACCTTTTTTGTAGCTATCAAAATTGTGAAGAAACCAAAGGATGTGACTTCTCTGCTGGGTGCCACTGCCTCATTTGAGCTCAGTTTGTCCCACGATGACATTCCAGTTAAATGGATGTTAAACAATCAGGAGCTCACAACAAGTTCAAATATTAAAATACTGTCTGAGCGGAAAGCCCACAAACTTATTATTCAGAGTGTTGAAAGTGACTTGGCAGGTGAATACATTGCTGTGATCGGTCACCTGCAGTGCAGTGCACATCTTCAAGTTGAACGTAAGTATAAGCAACTTTTTTAAGTAGTGGTGACTTAAATTTGACATTCTAAAGCAAAGTAATCTTTCTCGCATTCAGATCTGAGAGTCACCAGACCTCTGAAGAACATTGAGGTTCCAGAGACCCATGTGGCCACATTTGAGTGTGAAGTTTCACATTTCAATGTTCCATCTGCCTGGCTGAAAAATGGAGTTGAGATTGAGATGAGCGAGAAGTTTGGAATTGTGGTGCAGGGCAAAATTCATCAGCTGAAAGTCATGAACGCCAGCCAGGAGGATGTTTCAGAATACACATTTATATGTGGAAATGACAAAGTTTCTGCTACTCTGACCATAAAACGTAAGTAATATTCTGAGTACATATTCTGTAAATATTAAAAAACTTTACAATTGACAGCATACTCATGAATGCATTTTCAAATATTTTCAGCAATTCTGATCACATCCATGCTTCAAGACCTCAATGCTAAAGAAAAAGACACCATTTCATTTGAGCTAAATGTCAACTATGAAGGCATCACCTACAAATGGCTGAAAAATGGAGTAGAAATCCGATCTAGTGACAGATGCCAAACTCGCACCAAACAATTCACTCACTCTCTCACTATCCGAAATGTACACTTTGGGGATGTTGGAGAGTACAAATTTGTGGCTGGATCTGCTGAAACATCTGCAAAACTCTTTGTTGATGGTTAGTTTATTTCATATTCACATCTGGCTCATTGTGACCTAATAGACTGGCTAACAAAATCCTGTGCTTTCTGCAGCTCGTGTGATTGAATTCACCAAGCACATTAAAGATATTAAGGTTACTGAGAAGAAGAAGGCTACATTTGAATGTGAGCTTTCTGAACCCAATGTGCCTGTGATGTGGATGAAGGATGGGCAAGAACTCGAGTTGTCTGAAAGGTAGCTTTTTATTTTAGTGTTTAGTGTCATTTCTAAATTCAAACATTGATTAATTTTCTTAGTCCCTTTATTAATCATGGGTTGCCACAGCGGAATGAACCAACTTATATAGCCAACTTATCCTGCAACCCAACACATTTTTCAAAGTATCTTTTTTTGTGTTATATAGAAGGAAACTCACAATGGTTTGAAAAATGTAGGGTGGGTGAAATATTATTATAAAGCAAAAGCAATTAATAATAATTTATTCATTCATTCATTTTCCTTCAGCTTATCTGGGGTCAGCAGAATGAACCACCAACTATTCCAGCATACAGTGCTCAGCATATATACAGTTGAAGTGTTAGCCCCCTGAATTATTAACCCCCCTGTTTATTTTTTTCTAAGAATTTCTGTTTAACGGAGAGAAGATTTTTTTCAACACATTTCTAAACATAATAGTTTTAATAACTCATTTCTAATAACTGATTTCTTTTATATTTGCAATGATGAATGTAAATAATATTTTACTATATATTTTTTTAGACACTTCTATACAGCTTAAAGTGACATTTAAAGGCTTAACTAGGTTAATTAGGTTAACTAGGCAGGTTAGGGTAATTAGGCTCCAGAAGACAAAACAATATCAGACATACTGTGAAAATTTCCTTGCTCTGTTAAACATCATTTAGGAAATATTTAAAAAAGAAAAAAAATTCAAAGGGGGGCTACTAATTCTGACTTCAACTGTAAGAACAGCCTTCACAAATCTATCTTTTAAATTCATTTTAGTAATGGGAAGCTATACAATATTATATTTGTGCATATACATTAGATTAGTCAGCACTGAAGCCAAATCTGGAGCTTATCTAACAAAACAAGTTACGATAACGGTCCAAAAACTAGTACACCCAAATTTATGTTACAGAAAAATATTAAATACAAATTTGAAAAAGAGGAAAAATCTAGAGAACCAAAATAATAGAAAAATTTTGTGGAAATTTTGTAGATTGTAATTTTTTTTTGCGATATTTTGCTTAAATTTCTAAATATGTTTAGTGACTAAAATATTATTTTAATAAATATATCTGTTTAATGAATGTGATTTGTTTAAAGGCATCGAAATTCATTGCTTATATTCACTGAGAAATGGATATAAATATTCATTTTCAAAATGTGGTGGACTCAATTATGCTGAGCACTGTATGTTTTATGCAGCGGATGCCCTTCCAGCCGCAACCCAGTACTGGGAATACTACTACTAATAATAAAACCCTTAAAATCTCATTAACTTTATACACTTATATCTTGTTTTATGAGTGTTTAAATATTATTACTGTGAAACAATATTTTTTGCAGTTCTAAAAAACTTGACCTCATTGTTTTAGGTTTAGAGCCACCACCGACAAATTCCTGCAACGTTTGATGATCCAGACAGTACGTATGTCTGATGCTGGTGAATACTCTGTGGTTGCTGGTGCAAGTGTTTCAAAGGCAAACCTCGTAGTGGAGGGCAAGGATGTCCACATCTCTGAGCCTGCTGAGAAGGACATCACTGTAACTACACTTTGCCTTTTTACAGTTGTCTGTTTGAAACCTTTATGTGTGCCATGGTAAGAAAACTTTTATCTTTTTGTGCTTTCCAGGTGGTTGAAAAACAGAGGGCTACATTTGAATTTGAAGTTAATGAAGATGAAATTGAAGGCCGCTGGCAGAAAAATGGTGTTGAAATTCAATCTTTTGATCAGCGCTTCAACTATGTGACAGTTAGAAAGACACATCGCTTAACAATCACAGAAACATACAGAAGTGATGCTGGAGAATACACTTTCATTGCTGGAAAGAACAGGAGCACAGTCAGTCTGCATGTCCAGAGTAAGTATAGATCTAAAATGCCTATGTATTAATAGACACAATATATTGGGGATTTTTTTTACATGCGTATGTGAAATGCATTTCAAATTCGTCGCTTAAAAATTGTTTTTAAACAGAATCTCTTTTGCTTACTAAGGCTACTTGATCAGAAAGACAGTAAAATAAATACATAGATATAAAATAATTTCTTAATATAAAAAATGCAACTTTTTTGGTTGAAACCACATTAATCAAATGTTAAATAGAAAGTTCTGCAAATTAAATGCGTACATTTTGAATAGACCTTTTATAAGAATCTCTTTAATGTCACTTCTGATCTATTTAATACATCCTGACCTGTAAATAGTAATGTATACAATACTTGATCTGGATACATTTCTTTAACTCTGCACAAGGCAGACCAGTTTATTCCATTGACATTATACCACAATATCACAGCAGTGTATTATTTACGTTCCCTATAGTTCAGTTATGAAGTATTTTTTAATATATGTTTTTATTTAACCCAGTCCCTGAGCCTCCTCAGATCATCAGGCACATGCAGCCCCTGTCTTTTGAGGCTGGCAAACCTGCACGCTTCTCTGTGGAGGTGACTGGAATTCCTCAGCCTCAAGTGTCCTGGTATAAGAACTCTCAGGCCCTGTCCTCTGGATTTAAGTGTAAGTTCCAGAGGGAGGGAAATGAACACACATTGCTGCTTATCGAAGTTTTCCCAGAAGATGCAGCTCAGTATAACTGTGAAGCTAAGAATGACTATGGAGTTGCCACAAGCTCTGCTTCGCTTAATGTGGAAGGTAAGCTTATTTTCTTTTAGACATTTATGTATTAAGGACTGGTTAAAATGTTTTTGTATTACCAGTGTTTTAATGCAAATGTTCACAAACAGTTTCAGAAGTGGTTTCTCCAGACACAGTGGCTCCAGTGTCTGCACCTGTAATCATTACCTCACTGCAAGATACCTCTGTTGAAGAGGGAGAATCAGCCCGATTCCAGTGCCGTGTTTCCGGAGATGGTAAGGCGCAATCCCATGGATAAAATATGGATATGATGCATATGATTGTTTTGTGAAGTTAACAAGCATTCATTTGTTTTCTTGCAGATTTGAAAGTTACCTGGTATCGCAGAGATAAGGAAATTGTGATGTCTGACAACTTGCAAATGACTCAGTTTGGTGATACCTGCCAGCTCGATATCTCCAGAGCATATGTTGCAGATGCTGGTGAATACACATGTGTTGCACGCAACTCTGGAGGAATGGTCTCCTGCTCTGCAGTTTTGACGGTCAATGGTATGTGGCAACATTTTAGGTTCTTGACCTTCTTTTTCCTTGAAGACTTCAGCAACCTAACATTTTTCTTTGTTTTTTGCATGCTCCATTGCATAATGCAGGTTTTAAATGTCATTGTTTTTCTTCAGGGGATTAACTCGGGACTGTTTTTAATAGGGAACTCATTAGATTATGGATTTCATAATAATATAGTTCCATATCCATAAGTCCATATCCCATGATTACTTACTGTGCATGTCAAAAAGCATCAGGATATTGTAGTTCATTCAAAAACAATATAGATCAAATGTTAAAATTGCATCACCACATTGGGATAACTAACAATAATAACCAAACTAATTTCCATCAAATAGTTTTTTTTATATATTAACAACATTTCAAAAAGCACATTTGCGTGCCATCATCCTTACAGATTGTGAGAACTTCTCTGTGAAATCTCTCACTACCTTTGACCTACAATAATTATTTTTAATCTTTAATGAACAATTTGGCTATTATAAATGTCTAACGTTATTCTTTTTATCGCTCAGATCACAGTGTGAGCACAGTAGCTAGTGTTTCGACTCATTCAGAGATGGTCACCTCCCAGACCATGACTGAGACTCATTCTTCCACTATGCAAAGTTTTGAAAGTGTCTCTACGGTGATGATGTCCTCAACGTCTGTTAAAAGCATAGAGGTCCAACAAGTGACCTCTGTGGAAGAATATTCGACGAGCCCTGTTTTGACCCTGCAAATGAGCGATGTCATTGTCAGCCTGGGTGACGTGGCTCAGTTCAACTGTTCATTCAGTGGACAGCCATTTACTGAAATTGTATGGGATCAAAATGGAAGGACAATCACAAATACTGAAAGGGTGCAGTATGCACATCAGGCCGGGCTCATTTCTCTTGTCATACTCAATGTCCATCATGGGGACCAGGGAAGTTACTGCTGTACTGTTAAAAATAGAAATGGCGAGAGCCGAACATCTGCACAGCTCACAGTGGAAGGTGGTTATAGATTTTATGTCTTTGATGCTCATTTCATCCCATCTGCTTCCTGCTGGTGTTTTGTCTAAAATATGTTCCATGTGGTTATAACCAACTTTAATTTGAATTCAATTTACAATGTAATATCCCATGTAATCGATTTTAATACTTTAAATAGTTTAATCCTTCACAAGGCTGGCCTAACATCATCCTCCATCTTACTAACTTTTTGTTCTTATCAATGCTAAAATATCTTGCTGAATTACTGAATAATCCCTAATAAATTTCCCTAACTTTATTCTCACTCAGCTAAAGAAGCGAACCCCAAAGAAACCCCTGTACCCTCCGATTCTATCAGTAAATCTGCTAAAACTGAAAATGAATCAAGTAAAAAGGCCACTGACCAAGAAAAGGTGGAGTCCTTTCAGAATGTTGGAGCCCTGACAACAAAGTGGCAGATAAGCCATCATTACAATCCTGATGTTGTACCTTTGTTGGAGCGTGACAAATATGATGCAATGCAGCCAGAGTTCCTTGTGAAACTGTCCCCAGAATTCCTTGCCAAACAAAGGGAAATTGATTCTATTTATTTTGTAAAAAAAGGAACCCCCTCTCCATTCATTGTATGGCTATACAACCAGTTGAATGTTGAAGAGCCAAGGTCATACTCCTTGAAACATGACGGGCCTTTGTGCTGCTTAAATGTTAAGAATGTCGTTACTGAGCAAGGGGGCTCAAATTCTTGCAAAGTTATCAATGCTGCAGGGGACAAAACATGCAGCACTCATCTCAAAATGAAGACAGGTTGGCATTTGCATGCTTTGGTCTTTACCACCTTGTATGTTAGCCCTGGGCACACTTTTCTTTTTTTCTCTTATATGTCCACTCTTACAATAAGAAAGAGACATAAAATAAGCAATGGGTCATCTCTGTCTCTTTCAAAAAAAGAAAGAAAATCACAACATGTAAATGTTGTTTTTAATGGAATTTGACAGTGACTGCAGTGTACTGTACACCTGTCATGGGTATCCTACTAGATAGATGTGGTCTATTTTCATTATGTTTGAAGTAGAAAATGGTTTTATTTATATAGTTTTATACATTAAGACAGCAGATACACAAAATACTACTTTTGAAACCTTGCTATCATATATCTAATATTGGTTTGTGTTTTCACAGTATCTACAGTGGATGAGGAGGCCAGTTATGAAGAGGAAGCTAAAGGTAAATTATGGTGACTTCTTTACTTGATTTGATTTTGTTCTGAGACTTAGTAATTTTTGTTGCGCATACTTTTGTAAAAAAAACAAATGTAATACATCTTTGCAGGATTTTTCCAGTCCTAACAAAGTGATTTATTTATATATTGTGTATGTGTTACATCAATTTTTTTGAATCTTTCATTTTTTTATTCAGTGTTTTCTACCTTGCCTATACCAACAGAGGAGGACTCTTGCGCAACAAGTCTTCATTTGAAAGAACAAACATTTGAACTCCAGCCAGAGTCTAAATTATTTTCAGAGTCTATAAAGAAAAAGCCAGGAAAGCCAGTTTTTATAACTAAATTCTCATCAGAGTTCGCAGCTTTAGGAGAGACAGCTAAGTTTACTGTGATTGTGTCTGGATTTCCTAAGCCAATTATTCAGTGGTACCACAATGGAAATCTCATAAATTCCTCTTCATTTTATACATTTGTCCAAGAGAAGGAAGAACACACCCTTGTTATAACTCAGATTACTAAAGAACTGGAGGGAGAGTACTCTTGCACAGCAAGCAACCGATTTGGCAAGTCAACATGTACATCTTTTCTCCATGTAAAGGTGAAAGACATAAAGAAACAAGTAGAAACTATAGGCCAGCCTCCATATTTCATCAAAGAAATTGAGCATATTCAGTGCGCTGTTGGGAGCCAGGCACTCTTTGAATACACCGTAGCAGGCTCTCCACTTCCTGATGTTTATTGGTACAGAGGCAGCAATCATATGCAGCCTAGTAAGTATTGCATCATTGTGAACAATGCAGATGGATCTGGCTATTTAAAAATATTGGACATTCAGAAAAGTGACAGTGGTACTTACTCTTGTAAAGCAACTAATCCTTATGGAGAACAATCTTGCTGTGCAAAACTTATCGCATTCTTAGAGACTGAATCATATAGTGTCAGCCCTTCTGAGGTCACAACTACCCTTCAGCAGGAACACAAAATGGATCTTGCCATTGCCACTGAAGACAGGCAAACTCTTATAAGTGAGCAGATAGATACATTGCATGCTTTTGACATATCTGCAGCCAGTCTGCACACAGAGCAGGTGACTCACCAAGCAGCAGTGTTGCAATCTCACCATGTGCAGGAGAATGTAAAACCTTGCTCTGCCCAGACAACGTCAATGGTGGCAACTTCTCTAAGACAGCAGCAAATGACTACAATGACTTCTGCTGTTCAAGAAAATCAAGGATTTACTGAACAGCACTGTGAAAGGATCGCTAGTCCAGAAGTCAGGCAGCTTGAATTGAGTGTTGAGGAGACCTCAAATCTTATGTCTGCCGTTTCGGAAAGTATTACACCTATTTGTATAATAAAATCTGAGGATCTGATAAAAAGTGAGGAAGAAAAGATGCACACAACTTTTGAGCAGGGGGTTATTGTTAGTGGTCCTCAAGTTGAAATGAAGTTGACAATTCCACAAGAGCAGTGCATACAGATTAAAAGTCCCGAAGAGGAGAAAAGCTACATTGTCACCGAAGGTGTTAAGTTATTATATACTGCAACCTCATCAGAGAATGTAGTGCTTACAGAAGTTCATACTTCAGAGCTAGCAACCATGAATTCCACTCAATGTTTGGTTGAAAAGGAACAAACCGAACCAGTGCTTACATCAGTCAGTGATACTAAGCACATTCTTATAAAAGAAGAAATCTTTAAAATGCATAGACCAGTCGAGGAAACTGCTCAGCTATCTAAAGATCCAATGTTAAAATCAGCTCTGATTACTCAAGAAAATAAAGAGTTTCAAGCTGACAAAGCCACTGAGATACCTGTCCTGGAGCAACCAACCTCAGTCTGTTCACAGAAGCAATTGAATCAGGTGCTTCATTTACAGCTTATCAGTGACCAAGACACTTTTCTGTCCGAGGAAAACTTTACTAGTGAGAAGCTAGGACTGGAGCAGATGGATGCCAGAAAAGTAGCACTTCATTTGCACGCAGTTTCCACTGATGACCAGAAAACTGCTAGTTGTCAACATGTAACACAGTTTGCATCCAATGATAACACAATGGTTGGAATACCCAGGGAAGAGCTTCCTGCACAATTACATCTTCCCTTTGCGCAGTCGGAAATAATGTTAAGTAAAGAGGAGATACTTTCAATTGAAAAGCCAGATGAACAGAAAGCCATCCAGAGGCAAGAAAAAGACCGTAAATGTCTAGCAACTAAAGAAGAGCGAGTAGAACTAACATCAGATTATGTCAAAGACCTTGATATGATGGTAGAAGGTCTTAAGATTGATCACAAAACAGAAGCTAAACCCTTGAGTGTTCTTCAGGTTGTCTCACAGCCTGTTTTGCTTTTAAAGGAAAGCCCCATTGTCAGTGAAGTCAAACCGCATAGTGCAGTTGTGCAGAAAGAAGATTGGTGGAATAACATGCATGCAGCATCTATATCTGTGTCTCATGCTATAGAAGAGGGTCTTACAGACAGTTTCCAAGCAGTTGATAAATTCACTTGTATGGCAGATGTAGAGCCAAAACTGCCGGTTCAGCCTATTCATGTAGAAGAAAAGGCCATTTCAACAGAAAGTTGTCTTGCTCTTGAGGCTGCAGAGCAAGACTTTGCAGTTCAGATTCAAGAAGGCCAATCTGTAAGGCAGTCAATGCATGTGGTGGAAAAACATACCCTGACAGGTGAAACGTCTCAGGGTTTTACCAGATCAGAGGAAAGTAAAATAAACATTACAAGTCAGCCATTAGAACCCATTTTTGTAAGTGAATCTCAGGAAAGCAGAACTCTTCCAAAGGAGCTTACTTTTGTAATTCCAGTACCAAAATCACACAGCTTGGACATCAAACAACAGCTGAAAATGACGCTCAAGTCTGCTGTAGCTTGTGATCAGCCTTTAATTTTGGCAGATGTTGTACAAAGTTTAGGAGTTGTAGAAATAATTGAGGTAAAGGTGCGGATGGAATTGAAATTCATGATGTTCACTTACCTTATCACAACAGCTGGCCCACCCATGGAAATTACAATTGCCTTGGAGGGAGAATACCCTCAGACAGCAACTCTTAAAAATGAGCTTCATGCTGCATTTTACTCTATGCTTAATCAAGAGAGCCCCGTCTTCAGTTCTGAAGATTCAAACATCTTAACACTTGACAGACCTGAGAGATTGCATGTTAGCAAAGCATCTTCTTATCCTTTATCCTCAGCAGTTATATCAGAGAAGGCAGAAGTATTTGCAACACCGAAGATGCAATCTGCTGCTCTTCAAACAGAATCTAAAATATTTTCCCAATCTGCAATGACTCAAAAGCCTATTTCCATTCTTGAGTCAAGTCACCATGAAACTCAGAAGACTGTTGAATCCAAAATGGAGAGCTACAGTTTCATTGAAACTGAACGTAGTGAAATAAAATCAGGATCAGTTGAACATTTTAAGAGAGATGTTTGTGTTTCAGATATAACAGTTGATGTACATACCAGTCAGATCACTGTTGAAGAGTCTTTGAAAGTTCTTGATCAGGAAGACAAAGGAGGATGGGATATAACAGAGGATATTTCAATTAAGCAACAACCTAAAGAGCTGTTTTTTGAAGTACCATTAAACAACATTACTGCAGAGGAGAATTCTAAGGTTACATTTTCTGGAAGAATAAAAGGTGTAAAAAGTGTGAACTGGCTTTTAAATGGAGTATTAATCAAATCTGGCAAAGAGTTCAAATGTTTGAAAGATAGTGACTCTTACACGCTTGTAATCAACAAAGTTATAAAGACGAAACATGAAGGTGAATATACCTGTGAAGCTGTGAGTGAAGCTGGCAAGATTTCATCATCATCAAGGCTCACTGTTTTCTCAAGAGGTTGGCTTGTGTGGATTTTATCATATTTGATGAGATAAATAATTCTTAACAATTCCATTCAGACCATCACTAATTAACTAGTGGGCACCTGCAACATCATCTCCCTGTTTCTCACCAAGATTTTTTCAGCATTCAGAACACTATGTGTGCTCAACCTTCTTTCCACCCTCTTTTAATGTAATGGCACATTTTTCATCTTCTTCAAGCATGACCTTGTCATGTGTGACTCTTCTTTGTTTATGTTCAAATTATTATTATTTTTTTTTTCCATGTCATCCTAGGATAACCATCGTTCCTCCCTTTCCATCTTTGATGCGTTCTGATATCACTGAAAACAATTGTCATATTATTCTCAGTGTATTAATTATTTTGTATTTATCTCTTAAAATTCAGTGCCTCCAGTTTTCAAGAAGAAGATTTGTAACACGGAGAGCAACATTAGCAACCCAGTGAAGTTTGAATGCGAGATCGAAGAGACATCCAATGTCACCTTCAAGTGGTTCAAGTCTGGCTCAGAGATTAGACAGAGCGACAAGGTCAGGATCATCAGCAGGCAAACCACATCATCCCTGGAGCTCCTCAGCCCAACAAAAGATGACACTGGTGAATACAGCTGTCGTGCCTCAAACAAACACGGTAGTGACACCTGTTCTGCTCAGCTGAACATCACTGGTGAGTGAACTGGTTTTAATTTTATATGCTTTGCTTTACAACCCTTTAACAAAGAATTCTGATTTTCAGGGTTCAGTGTTTGTTTGACATTCTTGTTGAAATCCAATCTGCACTCGTCTGTATGAGTTGTGTACGTTTTGTATTCATATATAAGCAATATATGATGCGTCTTCAATTCTTTCAGAGTGTTTAGTGATTATTAAATCACTAAAGACAGAAATCTTCCAATCTTTCGAGCTCTTCTTTTGATTATTGTTGTCTTTGTTATGCCTTAATTAATACACCCAATCCCCTGTGAAACATTATTTCTGCTGAACTAGAAATTTAAATGACACTTTTTAGATTTTCCCAATTGTAAATCACTTCTGAAAAGGGCAGATATTGTCTCTGATATGTAAACTAGCTGTAAATATTTGTAATGCATATTCAATACAGATTAGCAAATACTCTGAGTGCACATTGGATTATAATTGGGGATTTATTTGTTTGTAGTCTTGTGACATTTTCCTGCTCATTCACTAAATTTATGCTGTTGGTTAGGCAAAGTACAATTGAAATCAGAATAATAAACCCCCTTTGAAATATTTTTTCTTTTTAAAATATTTCCCAAATGATGTTTAACAGAGCGAGGAAGTTTCACCAGTGTGTCTGATAATATTTTTTCTTCTGGAGAAAGTCTTATTTGTTTTATTTTGGCTACAACAAAAGCAGTTTTTAATTGTTTTAAAACTATTTTAAGGTCAAAATTATTAGCCCCTTTAAGCCATATTTTTTCAACTGTCTACAAAACAAACCATCGTTATACAATAACTTGCCTAATTACCCTAACTTGCCTAGTTAACCTAATTAACCAAATAAAGCCTTTAAATGTCACTTTAAGCTGTATAGAAGTGTCTTAAAAAATATCTAGTAAAATATTATTTACTGTCATTATGGCAAAGATAAAATAAATCAGTTATTAGAAATTAGTTCTTAAAACTTTTATGTTTAGAAATGTGTTGAAAAAAAATCTTCTCTCCATTAAACAGAAATTGGGGAAAAAATACAGGGGGACTAACAATTCAGGGGGTTTAATAATTCTGACTTCAACTGTATATGTAGAGAATATTTATGGATTTGATCCATATTCAGGTCCCAAAAACATTTTTTTGCAAGTTGGCACAAAAGTGTTTTTTATCTTTTTGTATTCAGGGCCTTAAGTTCACCCAACTGATTGTCATAAATATGGAAAATGAGCAGAAAATTAACAAATCACAAGAGAGTATTTGGGAAATTAGGAAACTAGAATACGATCAGCATGGAAGGAAGTAGGAAGGAAAGAAAATTGATAACATAAAAAATTACAAATAGTATACTGTAAATTTAGGTGACTTATTGCTTTTCTTATAAAGAATATGGACTAAACTCTTCTTTTGTGACAGAGAAGAATTCCTGTGCAGAAAAACATACATTACAAAAATATGTGTTGTTTGTTATTTCATTTGTCATGTGCTTTAGTGTATGTGTGTGTGTGTGTGTGTGTGTATGTAAAATGGTATGGATGATGACAATGCTGGTTATACAGCACCTCACCACCTACCCAGTAAATTATTTCCACACACTTTGCATTTCTTAGAATCAAAACAGCTTATGACTTGCCAACAATAAAGCAGCCATATTTATACCATTGCAGGCTCTTGAGCTTTATATGCAGATGTTTTTATACACAAAGTAAGGGTTAGTGAAGGATGGGCCCCATAAAAAACATAAAAAATAACATAATATGTGAATTATTTTTTTATTAGACAATAGAAATCATAGTCTGAATGAAGATAGCTACTAAAGTTGTTTTAGTCATTGTTATAAAGACGATCAGTACTATTGATAGTGACAGAGAGAGATTTTAAATATGGTTTTGCTGAAATCCATTTAATTTTTATTCTCAGAAACCCCCTCCATCACAAAAGAATTACCAATGCTGGATGTAGAGAAGGTGACCAATGCTTTATTTGGAAGTGAGCTCATTGGTACTGCCCCGTATGAAATAAACGTGTTGAAGAGTAAGAGATTTGCCAATCCTGACAAAACAATTTTTGAAGATTTAATTGAGTGTTTGGAGGAACGTCCTCTTGAAAGTTCTGATTTTGGGAAGTACCAATATACCCTATCAAACGAAGTTGGAAAAATTGCCTCAAAATCAGTTGCTATCGTAAGAGGTTAGTATGCTTGAGAAAGACAAGAAGAATAATCGCTTCAGGTTCCAAGCACTAACATGTGTGTTACTAACAGGCAGCGCGGGCTACAAAAGCTAGCTAAAACTGTTAACAGTGCTTTCAGACAATTAAGCAATTGCTGTTGCCATGACTTATTTTGACGTTTACATTTTCATGGTTGACCTGCAATATCACTATTTTTAAAAATCTGAAATTAAAAACTCCAGTGCAATATAGTTAAGGGTTAAAGTACAGTACAACTTCTGAATTGTAAATGCTTTGAACTTTCACTCAGCTTATACATCACTTTAGGAGATATTGATCACTCATACAACTCGTGTTTATTCTTGACCACATAATATTATAAATAACTTTCATTTTGCACACACTGGATTATATTAGGCTATTTCGTAAACATTTTGACAGTTTTTTTTGCATTACATCTTCAAGGCCAGTGGATTTCTGTAGAAACCGGTCTTTAGGTTTGTACTGTAATTTGTGTTGAATATTGCTGGATCATAGTTAGTTGTTCAGCCTCTCTTGTAGTTAAAGTTTGGCACAAGGGTGCAGGATCTATGCTATCTGAACATTTTTGTTCACTCTTTCATTGTCTGTATATCTGAATATCACAGCTTGTATTGTTTTATTCGTGTTTGCCTCTGTCCAGAGATACATTGGCATTACATGGTATGTGATTGTTGAAAAGCTTCATTGGGATTCATTTGCCTTGCTTCATCATCTTGTTGTGGATGTTGAAAACAATGGTGGTTTTCTTGGTTTATGAATAATGGATATCTTGACTGGATTCTGGTAAAACCTAATTGAAATGCGCCTTGGTATCACTCTTGGAAATCCCAAAAAATCTCTTTATCTTCTTAAAACGTTCTTTGTCTTTCTGAAGAATCTACCCAACTTCATTGAAATAGTGGTGAAATTGAAGAGAACTCAAGAGAATCTTGCATTTGGAAGAAACTTCAATGAAAGAAAAACCTTCAAAATAGAGTCATTCAATCCTGTGCCATTGATCTTGGAAAAGAAAGTTTTTAGTCTCTTTCTTTGTTGGATAATTGTCAACTTCTTGACATCTTGACTTTACTGGAACCTCAATTGTTTTGGATGGATGAATGAATGAAGTATGACACACACATTTTTTTGGCACTTTGATTCTTGGATCACCAGCCACATGCACCGCTCAAGTGACACAACCTCATGTTGTTCTTCAAAGTTTTACCTCTTACGTGTAATGAAGAATTGTATGAAAATGGCAGAGGAATGGAAAACTATGTTTGTACTGAAATGTCCACAAGAGCAATAGAAATATGGATGTCAGTGTTCTTCAAAAAATTGTGATTCTTTAAATCACATGATAGTTACTGCGTTGAACATGAATTTTTGTAATTATGACCTTGTATTGAAATACTTGAGGCTCATTATGGTGAATAGATATAATGCCTTCGGAACAAAATTTTATACCTTCAATCTTCCATTTTTAGAAATATAACTTTAGCTGTACTGTTTCTCACAGCATCAGAACCAGCCCGCTTTTTGAGGAAACTGAGCAACATTTCCATCCCAATGAGCCAAAAGTTGACACTTGAGTGCAAATTCACTGGAGACCGGAAATTGTTTGTGACCTGGTACAAAGATGGCAAACAACTCTATGCATCGTACAGATACAATACAACAGTCACAGATAACTCGTGCACTCTGGAAAGCCTTCATGAATGTGACAACACCACCACAGGGAAATATTCTTGTGAAGTTTCAAATGCCTTCGGAAGAGAAATTTGCCATGCTACTGTGACTGCAGTGACTGGTTTGTATACTATGGATTTCGGTAATGCTGTACATATTTTATTTGATGATTATTTAGTTATTCATTTTGGGCTTCTCAATTTTAATAAAAGTTATCAGTAATTATAACCTTGGAATTGGAAATCTCTAATATACAGGCCTATAAATGATTTCCTAGACTAAAGCCTCTTAATCCTCTTCACTTCAGAACCTGCCCGCTTTGTGAAGAAGTTGACAGATATGTCTATTCCAATGAGCAAAAAACTAAGGCTTGAATGCACATTCACTGGAGCTCCAAAATTGTTTGTCACTTGGTACAAGGATGGCAAACAGCTCTATGCGTCCTATCGATACAACACCAAAGTTACATCAAACTCCTGCATCCTGGAGTGTCTTCATGAGTGCAACAATGAGACTACAGGAAGATACTCATGTGAAATTTCAAACATTTATGGAACAGATAAATGTCATGCTCAAATAGTGGCAGTCACAGGTTTGTAATTATGCCGCACACTTGCCTGCTAGTCTTTCAAACAATTATACTCATATGGCCCATTTCCACTGAGCTGTATGGTTCAAAATAATAAAGTATGGAAGGTATTTCCATCCATTTCAACAGAGGTCCACAGAGTCAGAAGTGCCAATATAGGTTCCTCAAAATGGTGGAGCTAGACATGCTGTAGAAGGGCAACACAGGAAGGGTCGTTTTTGACACCTTAACACAATGATACTATGCAGCAATAAACCATACTGAAAAAAGCTTGCCAACTTCTTGTGACAAACTACCACATACCATGAATCAAGAACAGGATTTGCATTATGTCCTCCATTGTTGTTGTTTCTGTGGCTGTTCTCTTCATAAAAAACATGTGGAAAGCACATGCGGTGCTGTTCCTTTCTATTTGCCACACTTCAAGAATTTATGTAATGAACTTGAATGTGCAGCAGACACGATATGTAAATGGCCTATTCAGTGTTATTCTTTGAGCGAGAATTATGTCAATTTACAACTTTCTACCACACATCATGCCTACCAAGTTGGAAGTAGAAAAGCAAACCTGATTAGTGTGACCCATACCGACCAGTACTGTACTGTACTGATCTGAATCATACTGCTCAGTGAAAACTAGGCAATACCAATTCAGATTGCATGTCACCTGGAGTAGTGTATTTAGTTATTTATTCTTTTCTTAGCTTTTTATTTTTTAAATTTTAAATATAAAGGGATAGTTTGACCAAAAATATTAATTATGTTATCATTTACTCACCCTCCCTTTTCACAAACCTGTTTGAGTTTGTTTTTCTAGAGCAAAAATAATCTGTAACTATTGGAATCCATAGTATTAGTTTTTTTGGATTCAGTATTAGTCATTCTTTGGATGTCAGTGGTTACAGGTTTCTAACATTTTTCTAAATACTAAAAAAGGAAAATATTTTGAAACCATTTGCGGGTGAGCACATAATGAGTAAATTTTAATGTTTGGGTGATCTATCCCTTGAGGCTGCTAATTTTGGCCTTCTCAATTTAAATGAAAAATACCAATAACTATAGTTAATATATAACTACAGGCTTATAGGCTTATAAATAATTCCTGGACTAAAACATCTCAATCCTCTTCACTTCAGAACCTGCTCGCTTTGTGAAGAAGTTGACAGATATGTCTATTCCAATGAGCAAAAAACTAAGGCTTGAATGCACATTCACTGGAGCTCCAAAATTGTTTGTCACATGGTACAAGGATGGCAAACAGCTCTATGCATCATATCGATACAACACCAAAGTTACATCAAACTCCTGTATTCTGGAGTGTCTTCATGAATGCAACAATGAGACTACAGGAAGATACTCATGTGAAGTTTCAAACATTTATGGAACAGATAAATGTCATGCTCAAGTAGTGGCAGTCACAGGTTTGTAATTTATACTGGACTCTTGCCTGCCCGTCTTCAAAAGTTCCATACCCATAGATTTTGCCCATGGATATGAAAGGAATAGTTTGATATTGCAGCGTTGGACCGCATGTCATCTGGAATGGTGTATATTTGGTTGATTATAGGTATTTTAAGCAACAATAGTTTGTGCGGCTGTGACATTTTGCACGTTTCATAAAGTGGCTCTGTTGAATTGTCTTTATTGAAGTTTATCTTGTTTTGTATCAAGGCTATAATGAGAGCTGGCATGTTTTTTGAGTGCTTGTTGTGGGATATTCATCAACATGCTTTTGCATCTGCAAGTTTTCTGAGGCACGCTTGAAGGATATTGCATACTTCGACAAATTTGAGAAGTTTCACATATTTGAAGAGCAATCTGCATGTTGTAGAGGTTGATATGTTGCTCGTTTTTGTCGTAGTTGTTGAGGAAGTCATTTAAATGCATTTGATGCTCTCCTTATCTTAGAGCCTGCCCGCTTTGTGAAGAAGTTGACAGATGTGGCAATCCCAGTCACTCAGAAACTGAGACTTGAGTGTACATTCACTGGAGCACCGAAGATGTTTGTCACATGGTACAAAGATGGAAAGCAGCTATATGCCTCATACAGATACAACACAAAGGTCATTGGGGACACTTGCGTTTTGGAATGCCTCCATGAATGTAACGATGCTACTCCTGGAAAATATTCTTGTGAAGTATCAAATTCCATTGGCACTGATATCTGTCATGCCAATATAACTACATTTACAGGTTCGTATACCATCATGGTCTACATAGTTACAGATTTCTTGCATGATCAGGCAGACATAGGACAAATAAAATTCCGCTTATTTCATATTCTCAGAACCTGCCCGATTTGAGCTGAAGCTTAAGGACAAACAAGTCGCCATGAGTAAAAACCTGAAGCTTGAGTGCACATTTACCGGAGCTCCTAAAATATTTGTCACCTGGTACAAGGATGGCAAACAACTATATGCCTCTTACAGATATAATACTACAGTTGTTGGAAACACCTGCACTCTAGAATGTCTACATGAATGCACTAAAGAAACTCCTGGGAAATACTCATGCGAGGTGTCTAATTCTTATGGAAGGGATATCTGTCATGCTGAAGTGACCACTTTCTCTGGTTAGTATATTTTAAAAAGGCTCTTTATCCAAAAAGATAATTAGTGTTGGACAGAATTCGTGTCTCCTTAGAAGAAGGCAGTATTTTGCAAGGATGTTCATATAGTATTGTTCCTCTTAGGACCGGCTCGTTTTGTGAAGGCGCTCACTGACCAGAGTCTTCAGCAGGGACAAAAGCTGAGGCTTGAAGCCTCCTTCACTGGAATTGGAAAAATCTTTGTCACATGGTACAAGGATGGCAAACAGGCCTATGCTTCATATAGATGCAACACAAAAGTAATCGGAAACACTTGCGTTTTGGAATATCTTCATGAGTGTGATGAGAATACTCCTGGAAAATATTCTTGTGAGGTTATGAATGAAGATGGATCGGATATTTGTCATGCGCTGGTTACCCTTGGGACAGGTTCGTTAAATGCCGTTAATTTGAATGTGTTTGCAAATTAAAAATCAGTTTTTCCATTTTTTACCATAACTTTCTTTATGCTCCTTTTGCTTCCACAAAGACTTCTATAATCCCATTAAGATTAGATTTTCCGGATGTGTAGTCCAAATGAAACACTGGAGGCATTTACAGAGGAAATAGCTATCATTCCAAATGAACAAAAACATTTAATATTTTGTTAATAATGCTGTTATATTTATTAATAACTAACATTTATCCATACCAAATTAGCTTTAATTTTTTTCTGTAATTACACATAGTTATTGTTTGCCATTTCAACTAATTTTCAAAGCAGCACTTGCTCACTTAAGATTTTGTTTTATTTCAGTTTTATTTTTAGTTTACAATAACAGCACTAGTGCAAACACAAACAATTGAAGCAAAAATTGAAGCAAAAATGCATTAAATCTATTAAGTAGAACTGACTGCTTCTTGTAGTGCACTGCTTACACTTATGGCTTAAATTGTAATATTTTAATGTTTAATCTTATATGTAATATTACATATTTAATCATTATTAAATATGTAATATTTGTAATATTATCAGGGCTTGACATTAACTTTTTTTTTCACCAGCCACTGTGGCTAGTAGTTTTCCAACGTTACTAGCCCCTTGCCATTTTCACTAGCCATTATTTTGTTGTTGGGAAAATATATTTTATATGTATTAAATTTGATATGACTTTGATATGCTTAAGTTACTTGATTTAAATTTTGTGTTATGTCAACATGACTCCTCTTCATTTAACTTTTTCTTCGTGTGTTGTGACTTTGCTCAATGAGCATTAGCAAATGGGTTTCATAGTGTCCCGTTGCAATTAGTTTTATTTCACATTACTTTTTAGGGCTCAACACTAAGTATTTACCAATTTTTTCTCTGGCCAGACCAAACTAATTATTTCCTTGCCACAAATTTTAAATAATGTGTAAAAACAAGCAAAATATAGCTGCACACGCACACTTTTTATTCAACAAAAATGTTCTTTAAAAACAACTGAAATTTATACAATTTGCTTGTCATAAAACTTTGCACAGTAGTCTGTCCAGGCCAGATCACCATTTAACTATACATAAACTATACATCAATGTTATTACAAATGATGATAAGTAAACCATATTAAAAATAACTGTAAGCAAGGAGGAAGGTGAAAAATACCGTTTGCGATAATGAAAGAACGATCATGTGCATGATCACAGTTAACATTAAACCCATTAATGATCTTTTCAAAGAATGGTTAAAGCGAAAGCGGCTGGAAACCAGTTGCTTTTCTAGGCATGGTTGCTTTATCACCCTTCACTCGGTTAACCACCTGCTTTTTAACAGTTAGTTGTGCTGCTTCTCTATTCTGAGATCACATTTGCACGCATATTGACAAATGATCATAAACTATAATTCTGATCTTTAGTGACTAGCCAGCACTGGCCATTTTAAAAATTATTTTCAACCAGCCAAAGTGGCTAGTAGGCGTGGCTGTTTTACCCGCCACCACTGAAATGTACCCACATTTGGCAGGTTGGTGGGTGTTAATGTCAAGTCCTGAATATTACATATTTCATAAAATCACATGTAACCATCTGTGACTAATCTAATATGCACATTTTAGTCAGCATTTCTACTTTGAGATCCCCTTCTCTGCTGTCCATTTAAGAGGCATTAAGTCTGAAAGGCTAGATTAAAAGTGCAATGGCAGGGACATTTTGTAAATGGAGCACAACAATTAATACAAGGGAAATTGCAAGTGTGGATACAACTGCACGTCCTGCTATTTTGTAAACAGAATGTATGATGCTTGTCATGTCAGATGCTTGTCATGTCATGCAAATAATGATACTTTTTTAATGGAAACAAAAATATGTTCCATTAAAAAAAGATTTTTGCATTTAATCTGAGTGACCTTGTGTATGTAATGTGTTTTCTTTTCAGAGCGCAAAATTCCACCAACCTTCACTAAGAAACCCTCAGAGCATATTGAGGATGCAGAGGGAAAATCCGTGAAGCTTGAGAGTCGTGTGTCTGGGTCACAACCTCTGTCTGTAATCTGGTATAAAGACAACAAAGAAATCAACACTTCTGACATCTATGACATTTCCTTCAAGAGCAATGTGGCTGTGATGTGTCTCGGGAAAGCCACAGTTACTGACAGTGGCGTTTATACATGCAGCGCTTCTAATGAAGCTGGCACTGCCTCCTTCCAGGTGGTGGTTAACATCACAGGTAGTCAATAATATCTTATTGCATTATTTCTTATTCTCTTTTCCTCTTTGCATGTTCATTTCTGGAAATTATTTTTCTATGATTTTTCTATGAATTTTTCTGTGGTGCATCATTATATTTTATTGCATAAACATGTACTTCCCCTGATTTTCACTATGAAGCACAGATGATGTACTGAAATTATTCCTGATTTTTACTATAAAGCATAGATGAAATACTAAAATTATTCCTGATTTTCACGATAAAGCACAGATGAAGTACTGAAATTATTTACTTTTTTAATATCTAGAGCAAAAAAGGCCTCCAACCTTTGATATTCCCCTCAAACCAATGACAGTGAGTGAGGGTGAAAGGCTAAACCTTAGCTGTCATGTGTGCGGGTCTCCCCCAGTGAAGATTCAGTGGATGAAGGACAGGAGGGAGGTTACTTCCTCTGCTAGCACCAAGATGACATTTGTTGATGGTACAGCCACCCTAGAGATAAACCAAGCATCAAAAACTGATGCAGGAGATTATCTATGCAAGGCAACCAACAACGCTGGCAGTGAATTCTCAAAGACCAAAGTCACAATCAAAGGTAATTAGAAGTTTACTATGAATCTGGCATTGTGAATGCATTCAGTTGAAGAAATGTTTTAGTTTTAAAAATCGAACGTAATTCTTGGTTTGAAGACTTTAAATGCGTTTCATTTAATACCTTTGGGTATACTGTAGTATTCTTAACCTTTCAAGTGGTACAAAGTAGCATCTTTATCATCTTGATTTCCGAATCTTGTTTTGCTTTTCAAGTCCTATGAATCATATGGATCTTGCTGTTTCTTGCAAAGTTTATTACTAAGTTGTGATGTTTCACTCTGATCTTGATAGTCTTTTCATTTTCCCATGTGCATTTAATCTTGAGTAATCCAAGGATCTTTTTAAACATTCGTTGTTTGTTGTTTTTCACATTTATGACAGTTTAAAGAAATGCGCAAAATGTTTATACATTTATGTATATATTAATGTGTAATTCCATTGCTGGTATTGCTCAGATAAAGCAGGTGTAGCACCTGCAGCAGCCCCAGCAGCTCCCACAACACCTCAGGCAACTAAAAAACTGGATAACTTGTTCTTCATTGAGGAGCCCAAGAGCATTCATGTTGTTGAAAGTAAGTTCTGCTTCTTTAAAACAGTGTAGATATGCCATTTGTACAGTAGATAAGAGCTAAATGCTGATGTACTTGATGGAATCACGTCATATTCTGGATTACAGAGGGTACAGCTACCTTTATTGCAAAAGTTGGGGGTGATCCCATTCCCAATGTGAAATGGATGAAGGGCAAATGGAGGCAGATGACTCACGGTGGCCGCATCAACATTCAACAGAAAGGCCAAGAGTCTAAGCTGGAGATCAAAGAGGTGACCAAATCTGACTCTGGCCAGTACAGATGTGTCGCTTCCAACAAACATGGAGAAATTGAGTGCAGCACTGACTTGAATGTTAATGAAAAGAAAGAGTCTGGGCCAGAGGTGGTCAAACTGAAGAAGTGAGTGGGATTTTCTTCAGCAGAAAGGCTCAAAATCTCTACTGTGTAATTATTATAACCTTGCACTCTTTTTCATTACATTCAGGACTCCATCAAAGCAGAAAAGTCCTAAGGAAGATAAAGACATTGACATTGTTGAGTTGCTAAGAAATGTAGATCCAAAAGAGTATGAGAAATATGCTCGCATGTACGGCATCACAGACTTCCGGGGTCTCCTTCAAGCTATTGAGTTTCTGAAGAAGGAGAAGGGTGAAGAAAGTGGAAGACCGGTATATATATTTTTTTGTCCTAATTGATGGTCTTAATCTTGTGTTTTTGTACACCTTATTGAGGTAGAAATTTCCTACAAATAGCTTTAATCAGTACCCTTGTTTTCTGAATCAGGAAGGTGAACAGGGAAGAGAATTTGATGAGGATTTGGCTAAGCTTGTGTCTGATTTGCAGAGGAGAATGGAAAACAGTGAAGTATGTTCCTTCTTCGGGAAGTTCAAGAACCACTGCTTCAGTTTTTACTCTAAATATATTGATGACTTAAATTTATGATATTTTTGCTTTTGCAGCCTGTTACCCTGCTTAAAGACATCACAGATCAGACAACGCAAGTTAACAAAGAGGCAGTGTTTGAGTGTGAGATTAAAGTCAACTATCCAGAAATTACACTGGCTTGGTATAAAGATACACAGAAGCTAGAATCTAATGATAAATATGACATTAAGCTTGTGGGAGACCGTCAAATATTGAAGATCAAGAACTGTCAGACCAGTGACCAAGGAAATTACCGTGTCGTTTGTGGGCCACATATATCCAGTGCCAGATTGACAGTGTTGGGTAAGTCCCTTTTAAAGACCTTATACTTTTCATTTAAATTAGCATATTACACATTGAGGCACATTTACCTCTTCTACAGAGAGTCAAGACCGTGTGCAAAAACCATCACCTGGTAAGAGGGTGTAGATGCATTGTAGTGTAGTGCTGTGTATATTGACAGATGTTAAACAACAGATTGACAGTATTTCAGAATGAGAAGGAACATCCAATAGAATTTTCATTTATGTAAGGACTAGACGTGACTAACCTCTTGTTTTTCTACTAGCAAATGCTACTCTTAAAAATACTCTTAATGCTTTAAAATCGCTTGGGTATAATGTTTGTGTGTGCTTTTTTTAAGCACATGTACATTTCTTCTTGTGTCCTTCTTCTTTTTCTTATTTATTTATTTTGAGACAATTAATCATTCCAATTATTTTATTTCTAGCTGATCAAATTCAATTCACCAAGCGCATTCAAAATATAGTGGTGAATGAGCGTCAGTCTGCCACTTTTGAGTGCGAGTTGTCTTTTGACAACGCAGTCGTCACCTGGTATAAAGATGCATGGGAGCTCAAAGAGAGCCTGAAATATACCTTCAAGTGTGAGGGACGAAGGCACTTTATGATCATCCGTAATGTAACAGCTGAAGATGAAGGTTTGTACATTAGCCCTTGTCTGTAAATACAGAATAAAACCAATTTAAACTAACCTAAGTGAAAATCTTTTAGGCGTGTACTCTGTGATTGCGCGCCTGGAGCCCGTTGGTGAAACTAAAAGTACAGCTGAGCTTTATCTGTCAGGAAAAGGTAAATCTAGAAAATCAGCAGCATCACTTTGTGGCTTGTTTGCTAGAGTTTAGTCGACGGCAATTATATTTGACCTTCTTTTGCAGAATTTGAAATAAGAACACGTTCATTCGGTAAGTGGTTTTTTTGTGCACGAAAATATTTCTAAGGATTAACCATCTCTCTGTTCCCTACCCCAAGTAATTTCTGCTAAGTTAAAAAATATATATATTTAATGATTTAAAAAACTAAACCAAATAACTTTAAATCTAAATTAAGACTGATCTCGACCTATACAGATTTTCCTGATACATCGATACATGTGCCTGATGTATCATCTGTGATTAGTTTAAAAGGTAAGACTAAACTAAATATATAGCACAGAAGTCCACAAAGTCCTGCTGTTTCACTCCATCTTTTAACAATGCAATTGTTACCTTCTGTTTAAAAGATGAATCCTCAGAATTTCACTATGAAGAGAAGTTTGAAACTACAGGTACTATTTCAGATTAAAAATACTTCTTTCTGATGTTTCTTAACATTTAAAATCACCTTAGAAAGTGCATTAAGTCCCTAAAATATACTAAGTGTTCATAATTTCAACTCTAGAATGGATTGATAAACTAATATTACAATATAATTAGCACCCCACATTGAGCTTGGTCTAACAAAACCTAAATTGTATGCTTAATTAAAATGCAACTAATTTAATAGTCATGTCATAAATGTGTTTGTGTGTTAGTTTCCTTCTTTCTTTTTGTAGTCTTTGCCTTTACACTAACATTAGAGCTTAATAGGATATAGCCCAACATTGCTGTTAAAAACAAATGGTTTTTATTATTGTATGGTAGAGTGTCAGAACTGGACATTTCAAGAGGAGAGCATTACTTATGAATTCTCTTCATTGCAAGGTATACTGTGCCTAACAGTCTTAGATTCTTTAACTAAGAGCATAACATTTTGCTCATCTTGTGTGAACTTCCTTCACTCATCTTCATCTTTTAATATTCTTTTTTTCTATATATTCTGTCAATATTTTAATGTGTACTCCTTCTTTATTTATTTGTATACTGACAATATTAAACATCATCATTTCCCATCCTTTATCATTAACATGTTTAATTCACAGGTATCGTGCTGTAAACTCTGTCTGTCTTTCAGTGTGTTCGAAACTAAATTTATTTGTCTATGTTCATGCCAAAGTATGTTCTTGTTTCTCATTAGAAATGAAGAAACCCATTGAGGAGACTGTAACAAAACGTGTTGTGGAAAGGACAGAAGAGGCACCTAAACAAGGTATTGGACAGGCAAAAATGCTTGTGGCAAATTTTGCTTATGGCTGTCCTCGATTATCTCTTAACATTTATGTATGCCAAGCCAGCTGCTTATTTTTTCTCCTTCAACATGTTGTCTGTGCTGAACAAAAAATGATTTTTGGTTCATTCTTTGTCTAGGTGTTCTGTTTGTGTATTATACTCTGTGTCAGTGTGCAGTTGTATGTTGTACAGTTGTTTTTTGTGTGTGATTGTACTTTGTTATATATCCATGGATGTTCTCTCTTAATGCTTGTTCAGTCATGCTCAGAGCATAGCTGCTTTGGCTACATAAACTCTGCTTAAGCCTTGCAGTTTTTGTTTTATAACAAAACTGATGTCTTTTATGTATCTAAAGTTATGATGGAACCAGAAGAGAAACCTGAAACAACCTTTGTAAAGCCTACAGTTCCCGAGAAAGGTATTATTATGTCTTTGCTTGGAAAACATTGTCCTCTGCTGTAGTCTTTGTATTTTGTGTGAAATAATTTAAACCAAATTTGTTTTCTTATTTGTAAGACGTATGTCTGTATGTTACCATGTCGAATGTCTTTATGTGCTTTTATACATGTAGTTCTTTGGTTTGAAGATGCTAAATTTACGACTTACATTTTTCCTATGATGACATGATATTTTAAAGAACCTGAAGTCAAGAAACCTGTTGAGGAAAAAGTCTCTACTGTCATGGTGACAAAGCAAAAAGAACAACCCACACAGAAAGGTATTATCACCAGTGTTTTCAGTGTCTATACTGTGTTTTATACATTGATTGTACATCTAAATATGTTGAGTTTAATTGTTTGTGTATTATTTGTGTATGTGTGTTTATGTGTAACTGTAATTTGCATTTGTGATGTTTTGTTGATGTTGTTGTCATTTCTATGGTGGTATGACAAATAATCTTAAGATCTTGGGATTTAATATCCTGATTGGAAAGACTTTGTGTTATTATTCCTATGTTGGTTTGTTGTCATTCTTCTTTGAGAACTGATGGTGGTGTCAGTGTTACTTTTAAGATGTATTAAAACCCTCACCCTCAGAGCCTAAATCTCAGATGACAGCAGAACCAAAGGCTCCAGTGACTGAATCAAAGCCTGAACCCAAATCTGAGCCAAAAGCTTTACCGAAACCTCAGTCAGAGCCCAAGCCTGAACCTAAAGCTACATCAAAGGCTGAGCCCAAGCCTGAACCTAAAGCTACACCAAAGCCAGAGCCCAAGCCTGAACCTAAAGCTACACCAAAGCCAGAGCCCAAGCCTGAACCTAAGACTGAACCAAAGCCTGCTTTGGCACCCTCTGTCAAAGGTATTGTGTGTGATTATTATTGATCTGTGTTATGTTTTTTGTTATCTTTCCATTTGTTTTGTGAGTCAGCATGTCTTTATGTTTTATGTACATGTATTTTTGCAAAATATGTGTTGTCCCCAATTGAACCTCTTGCTTAACTTAATAATATAAAGTCTTGTTTGCTTTATATTTTGGGGTATACGTCATACTTTGTTTTTTGATGTTCTTTAAAAGTTCCTGAAGCTCCAAAGAAGCCAGAAGTTGCACCTCAATCATCTTTAGCTATTAAAAAAGATGCAAAGCCAGACACTGCTCAAATAAAAGGTAACTCTTAAATCTTGATAGTTAAAAAACATCATTATTGAGTGTCATTCTTGTGAGGGGTCTTAAAATGTATTTTGTTTGTTGTCTGTAAACACCACAAATGGTGCTCTTGGAATGCATGTGAAACTCTTGATCTTCTTTTTTATCTTCTGCATTCTACCATGATTGCAGTATCTTTTTAACAAATGTGTTCTTTTGAAGCTCTTGTGGAGATGAAAGAAATAGAAATACCACAAGAAAAGCTAGATAGAAAACCAGAACCTGCAGTTGTTGCTGCTGTGCCTCCAAAAAGAGAAGTCTCTGGACTAACACCTGATGAATCTATCAAAGATCATTCTCCTGTCCTCTACGAGCCATCAAGTGTACAGCCTGCTAGTCGACCTAAACCCACACTACCTGAGCCAGTTAAACAAGTGGTTATAACAGGTCCATCAGAAGTTAAAATTGAACCAACAAGAAAGCCTCCAACCCAAGAAGTTTCCAAAGAAGAACCAGTCAGAAAGGTTGAGCTTTCATCTAAGCCTTCAGAGTTACCTAAAAAGCAAGTTCCACCAAAGAGTGAACCAACCCCCAAAATCAGTGAGCCAAAACCTGCTCATCCAGAGAAAGGTATTATTAAAACTTCAAATTATGCTTTTTAATATGTCCCGCATTATTGGGGCAGAAATCAGTACACACTCTTTTGTGGTGTATGATCTTACTTACTCTTGTTTTTGTGATGTTCTTTGTCTGGTATTACTTTTATATTTACAAAGTGGTTGAAGTAAAGGCTGCAGAACAACCATCTGAGAAAAAGCCTGTGACTAAAGCAAAAATGGAGACAGAGATGCCCCCAGCCAAAGGTATGCTTTGTTGGTCATGAGAGATACAAATCTAATTTGTATCTCTGCATTATTAGATCTGTTTGCATAACAAAAACAGATCTCCCATTATTTACAGCATAACCATTTTTAACATTTTAATCACAGTTAGCTGGAGAATTATGTTTAATATCATTAATATATCAATATGTAGTATAAGTTTAAGAGCCTTCAATCAATAAGTAATTGAAAAGTGTGCATTGTGGCTATTCATTTTAAAATAAAGACTACCCTAGGTTAAAATAAGCAAATTAATAGAATTAAATGTGAGATTTGTTTTTTAATGTTTTGCTTGCTTCTATGTTGGTGTGCATGTTTTGTTCAAAATCTCTTCTGCCACCGGTGCATGGTGCAATCTTGAAAATCTTTCATCTTTAAAGTCTTTTCAGCCTCTGAGAAGAAAATTGACCAGATTCCCTGTACTGTGGAAGTTACAAAGAAGGCTTACATGGAGGAAAGGCTTTTGAAAGAGAAAATTGTGGAAGACATGCCTCGTCAACTTCAGGATTTATTTTCTCATCATGAGCATGTTGTAAATGCAAGTCATCACAGTACAATATCACCATCTGAAAACGTGAGGATAATTGAAATAGAGCTTCCCCAGAAGCCAGAACCTTCGTTTGAACTAATAAAAATAGAAGAGATGTCTGAGATGAAGCAGACAAAACAAGAAATCCTCATTGAGAAAAAGGAAAGGAAATTAGAGAAATCTACTATTGTAATATCTCCAGAAGCTGTGGTGGAACCCAACATTAAGGCACCATTAAAAGAGCATGACACTGTGGCAGATAAAAAGAAAATAGCTAAAGATGTCTCTTTACAAAACATAGATGACAGCCCAAGAAAAGAGATGGCCAGTCAGAGAGAAATAGAAGTTCATATGCAAGAATATGTTCATGAAAAGAAGAGATACCAGGAAGAAACCTCTCAGACATCACCGGTAGTAATGCCAAAGGAAACTGGAACAAAGTTGAAGGAAGTGCGTAACGCACTTGAAAGAGGTAAAGCTTCTTAAATCTTTAGCAAATGCCTCGGTCTTCACTTGATTTTTTTTGTCTTTGGGTATTTGCCGAAAAGGCAATTGTGATTTAGTTTTATTTTTCTTTATAAATTATGTGCTTGCATTTGCAAGTTCCTCTTTAGTGTATTTTATCTTGAATATTGTCATAATTCTTAATTAGATGAGAAGACCCAGGCTGTGTCAGAACATGTTTCAGAAGTTGTATCAACTAAAAAAGGTACTTAAAGGAAGGCTGTGAGAATTGGTGCTGTTACTCTTCAGTTCTTAAATCAGTGTGTGATAATGTGTTTGTAAACTTATCTATACATGTTTATTTCTTGATTGTGACCATGGCTTACTTATTTTATTTGAAGAATCAGAAATAGTGAAGAAACCTGAACCAGATGTTTCTAAGCCAGCTGTGGCTCCAGTTGAACAGAAAACACCACATCTGCAAAAAGGTATTCAACAAAACTGAAAAAAGCCTGTGATAAAAGTCACTGTGTCTTTTTTCTCTTCTCTTGTCATAATACTTACATTTTCTTTGGGCACTCCAGTTATACGTTTTCAACATGTGTTTGTTATTATCTTTTAATTGTGCTTATGGTATTGTTTTAATTGAAGAGCCAACTGTTGAAAGGAAACCATCTCCCGAGGCACCAAAGCCAAGTGTGGCTTCAAAAGGTATTCATTGTGGCAGAGTTCTCTTCTGAACTGTTTGTCTTTGGTATGTGTTTATGTGATATTTTATGTTAGTCTGATGATCTTTTTCTTTGCACATCTTTATATGGTCTTTGTCAAGTCAAATAGCATCTTATTCCACATTTTCGGTTGTTGTTCTTGCATGTGATTATGTCACTGTTTTATTTAAAGAGCCAAGTGTTGAAAAGACCTCAGTTCCTGAAGAACCAAAGCCAACTTTGGCTCTGGTCGAAAAGAAAATAATATCTCCTAAAGGTAAAGCAAAACTGGCAACCATCTTGCTGGTCTTAGCCTTTAGTATGTGAGATTGTTTGTTCTTATTTGTGTTCATCTTTAAGTGTTTCCTGTACAGTCAGATAACTTCTTTTTCTGCTTATTTCACTGTTGTTGGTTTTGATTGTGGTATTGTTTTATTTAAAGAGCCAGCTGTTGAAAAGAAAGCATCTCCCGAGGCACCAAAGCCAACAGCAACTCCAGTTGAACAAAAAGTCTCTCCTCCCACAGGTAGAGTGTCTGTTTTCATGTCATCTTAACCAAATGTTATTGTTTTGGTGTTCCATAGCCTTAACATGTCTTTGTGCTCTTCAATGTATTATGTGTTTCATTTTTATAAAGTAAAATTCTTGTCATGTGATTACATGTTTGTCCAAATATAATTACTTGACACTTACAATGTTATATGTTTCTTATTCACAGTTATGTTTGTGAAGTGACTAATGATGTTTAAAAATGCATCATAGGTCAATGTGCACATTCAAAATCAATCTTACCTTTTTGTCTTTTCAAACCTGGATGACTTTCTTTTGTATTTCGAACCTTGAAGGAGATATTAGTAGAATGGCTGATATACTGTCTTTTAGAAAAATGAAGTTAGATGGAGACCAGGGACACAAAATACTGAAACAAAAGTGCACATGACACAATGACAGAATATTCACTTTCATTAAAAAATAGATATTTGGATATTACGCTTCAGGTATTTATTTCTGAATTCCATAGAAGACATACTGTGGAGTTATGCAAAGGCGTTGAAAAAAAATAGGAGAGTAAATGGTGACACAATTGAAATTAATATTTTGTATGTTTATTAACATATAACTTTTATTTTTGTGGTTATCGTATTAATCAGAAATGATTTCTGAAACAGATGCAGGCAAGGGCCCCGTTTCAGCTCCAGGACCCGCTCCCAAAGGTATGTTACATTGTGACTGACATTCCACAAATGAATCTTCCAATGTTTAATTTTCAAACATATTCAACTCAGCTTTTCAGGCATCACAATTCATATGCCAGCTTGGTGTTTTGTATGTTTTGTCTCTTTTATTTATTTATTTATTTATGTATTTAATTTTTTTGTATATGTTTATTTTTTTATTACAATTTATTTGTATGCCGCACATTTCAAGTCAGTACCGTTTTCAGGGTTGACGTTAATGTCATCTTAACTACAAATTGGAAAAAAAATATATGATTTCATTTATGACTTTAGCTTCAACCCTTTTGGGTGTACATGTGTCATATGTCTTGATTGTACTGTCCATGTTATGTGATATTGTGACATTTATCGCCTCAGAAACAACTAGCACCACACAAGCACTTCTTAAGCAGCAAAGTAAAATTCACATTCAAGAAGATGGAAAAATTGAAATGGCAACTCTAAAGAAAGTAACCAGAAGATCAAAGGAACATCAGGAAGATCGTGATGTTATATCACTTAAGAAATCTAGCAAAATTCACCATGAAGAAACATCAACAGAAGCAGAAACGCTTCGAAATGTTGAGAAAGCTGAGATAGTTGGAGAAGAGATGAAGTATTCAGAAGCTGTTACTGAAGTCAAACTTACTAGCAGTTATGAAGCCACTGAAGATACTTGGTCCTATGAAACATCTACAGAAGATGAGAAACTGTCTAAGTGTGAAGAAAAGAGAGAGGAGTACAAGGATGTGAGAGGGAAGAAAGAAATGACTTTTGAAATAGGAGTAAAAGAAGAGAAATTTAAAGGTAAAAAGGAAACTAAAATTCCAAAAGAAAAGGAACATGATATACCTCAACCAACTCTGAAAAAGGTAATCAGACCAATACCAGCTGAGAAAGAACAGGAGACTGTGAAATTAAAACCTGTTGAGAAACCAGATAAAGCTGTTGCTAGTCCACAGAAAGACAGCAACATTGACAGAAGCAAAGACAGTATTGGTGTCCAACAACATGAAAGACTTGTAAAAGACGAGCCTCTTTCAAAGAAGAAAATAGAAGTGGCAGCCACAGATCAAAAAGCTAAAAAATCTGTAATGCCAAAATTATCTGTTGCTAAAGATGAAATTTCTGAACAACTTATGAAATTTCCAAAGAAAGGAAGGGGAATTCTACCACAAGATGAGAAGCCAGAAACTTTTACATTAAAACCGTTTTCCAAAGAATCACATGCTGATGTAACTGCTGAAAAAGTTCCTAATGAACAAAAAGAGATAATTGATGTTAAACAGCCAGAGAAATTAGTACCACATCATAAATTAAAGGATCCTCACATTCAGGTAAAAGAACCAGGACAAAGTGAAAAATTAAAGAAAGAGCTCGAAAAGATCAAAAAGCTAGAGGCGCCGCATGAGAATCTCCCAATGAAGAGCACTTCTACTCCAGAAAAAAGTACACAGGAAGGACCCAAGGAAGAAGAGAAGGCAATGATCAAAAAACATGCAATTATTCCAGTGGATAAAGCAAAAAAAGAAGAAGTATCATTGAAACCTTTAGAAGGAAGAAAAACTGCAGAAAAAACTCCATCACCAAAGGCAGATAAACCAAGTCCTCAAGTCACATCACTGATTAAAAAGAGTCCAAAAAGCGATGATAAAACTGCAATGTCAATAAAGATTGGTGCTACACCAAAGAAAATGGAGGATAAGAAGGAAATATCATTAAAGCCTCTGGAACCTGAAAAGATAGAAAAGACTTCCTCGCCAAAAGCTGAGATTTCAAAACCTAAACCCACCGAAGGAATTCCAATGGAAAGAAAATCTACAGCAAAATCACCCCAGAAGATTTCACCAAAAGATTCAATTGAGCCTGTAATTTTGAAGAAGGTCCCAAAGGCAGTCTCCCCCAAAGAAGAACAGACGATCAAGGAACCTCCTTTGAAAACAAATAAAGGCAAGGTGCCAGTGGTGAAGGAGTTGTCACCTAGTGTTTTGGAGCTACAAAAGATTCCTACGCAGCAAGAGGAGGTGGTTTTTGAACATGAGCAGGATACAGTGGATGATGAAGAGGAAGAAACTTGGGGATGGGAACTTGCTCCTCGGGACAGTTATGGATCTGAAACCTATGATGACATCTTGGAGGATGGGGTTGTGGAAACCCCAGGAATGGGTGACAAGAAAGGTGAGATGGTGACACCAAATGCTCACCACTGGTATCTCATCGCTCCTTACAATTATTCCAAATAATATCCACTCAACCCAACTTCAAACATACCCTTTAACAAATCTTCATTTTCCTAATGATTGTCTGTTGTTTGTCCTTCCTTTCGTTTGTTCATGTCATTCCTTTGATGTTGTTTATTCTTGTTTGTTGAAATTCTTTCATTCTTGATTCATCAAACCCTCTTGATGTAATGTTATTTGTTGATAAGTCCTGTTCTGTAATGGAACCGTTTGTCTGTCAAATATGTGTTTCTCTGTCATTCTGTTCCTTCATCCTCATTTGTCATTTTCATGGCTTTCATTTGTCCTGAGCTTTTTTTTTTGTTCTAAATAATTTCCATTAATCCTCTCATATTTATTTTATCATTGGAATGTATTCATAATCTATCAACAAAGCAGACATCTTGAATTTAACATTTTAAGCTTTAATTACTAGTATAACATTATTTCAATAATAGATGGAAAGCCAAAGGAGGAACCAGCCACAGGCAGAGGCAGAGGACTAAGACGTATGTTCATAATGCGCATTGTTATGTTCATAATTTAATAACATGTCACTGGCCCAAAATTATTTAATTGTATTATTATTATTATTATTGTAGCAAGACAAACTCCATCTCCTGGTGATGCTGGACGGGGTAGAGGAAAACCTGGTGGTGGTGGTGACAAGCCACCTGGAGAATCACCATTTGGTTTCCAACTCAAAGCCGTCCCCTTAAAGTTTGTGAAGGAGCTTCAAGATATTGTGTTGCAAGAGGCTGAGTCGATTGGCTCCTCTGCTGTATTTGAGTGCCAGATTTCTCCATCTACTGCTATCACCACTTGGATGAAAGACGGAAGCAATATCAGGGAGAGTCCAAAGCACAAATTCACATCTGATGGCAAAGATCGCAAGCTGCAAATCATTGATGTACAGCTTTCAGACACTGGGGAGTACACTTGTGTTGCAAAGCTTGGCAACAAGGAGAAGACCTCAACTGCTAAACTTGTAGTTGAAGGTATTTGCAACTGATATTCTTCAACGTGTAATTTCAGTTCACTTTCACATTGATGTTGTGGCCCTCTGTGAAGTCTAGAAATAATGTATCATCGTTAATGTTGCAATTATTTTTTTATTCTCATATAGAATTACCTGTGAAATTCACAAAGAATCTGGAAGAAGAGACCTCCGTGCTCAAGGGACAGCCAATGTATTTGACCTGTGAATTGAGCAAGGACAAAGATGTGGTCTGGAAGAAGAACGGAAAAGAGTTGAAGGAGATTCCTGGCAAAATTCAAATCAATATTATTGGCTTACAGCGTGCCGTCACAATCCAGGACATGAACGATGATGATGCTGGTGTTTACACATGCGAGTGTGAAAACATCAAAACTGAAACGAATGTCAAGGTTATTGGTATGTATTTAATTTAATCTATTTTGACAATTTCTGTTGGTGAATTTAGAGCCATTTTGAATTCACCCATGCATGTATTCAACAGAGATCGTTAGGGACTGGTTAGTGAAACCATTGCGGGATCAGCATGTGAAACCCAAGTCCACTGCTACATTCAAGGGCGAGCTCTTCAAGGAAACCCCGAACTGGAAGTGGTACAAGGGTAATGACGAAATCCCTAATGAGCCTACAGACAAGACTGAAGTGAAGAAGGAGGGAAAAGAGATCACCCTTACAATTAAAAATGCCCAACCTGATGATGTTGCTGAGTATACTGTAGAGGTTGAAGGCCGCAGATATGCAGCAAAGCTAACACTTGGAGGTATGTAAAAAATAAAATACACATATAAATATCAATAATTACTGTGGACTGTTCTACCAACTGAAAATATTGTATACAACTTTTACCTTTTCAGAACGTGAAGCTGAGATCCTGAAGCCTCTTGCTAGTGTGGAGGTGGTTGAGAAAACTGAGGCCAACTTTGAAACTGAAATTTCTGAGGATGATGTGCCTGGAGAATGGAAACTTAGAGGACAGGTTCTGACAAGATCACCGGTAAGACTCCATTTAAACCCCAAAGGTGTGCTACAATAGTTATTCGCAGTGTTGGGGAAACTATTTTACAGCTTTTCTCAAACACTTTGATACATTTCTCAGATCAGAATTGAAATTTGCAAAACAGTAAGTGCTCAAAACAACATGTACAAATGGCAAAACACCATGCATTAGTCTCTAGCTCAAAATCCTTAGATCATCTCTCAAAAATAAATATTTGTGTCATTGAAAATGTCAGTGCCATCAGAACGACAAGTCTTTGTGTCATTGTGTATGGATAAATCAGTCAAATTGCTTAGTCGTGTTGTCAATATAACAGTGTACTGTGGAAGGATGTTCATGTAAATACTACAGATTTGATGACAATTTTTGTACATTGTACATTACAGTCCTTGTGCCCCCTGCCCTGCACATTTTGCATTTCTCTTATTTTTGACACTTCTTATATTTGGATCAGTTCATGGATCTCACTGTTTAATGAGTTGATGATCTGAAGGACCGGAATTGAGAACCACTGCCTTATGCGAAAGTTAGATTGCAAGATTCACAATACTTTTGTATTTTGTACTGTAATTTGTTGAAAGACCATGCCATTGTGATGCTGAACGGAAAATACAGCACTGCATAGCACAAAGAAAAAAAACAGAAATGTGATAATAGGACAATTATTAGGGATAACTGTACATCAGGGGTGCCCAAACTCAGTTCTGGAGGGCCGGTGTCCTACATATTTTAATTCCAACTCCAATTAAACACACCTGAACCGGCTTATCAAGCTCTTTCTAGCCATAGTAGAAAGTTCCACAAAGGTGTGTTTAAGCAAGTTGGAGCTAAACTATGCAGGACAGCGGCCCTCAAGGACCAAGTTTGAACATGCAATGCTGTAGGATTTACAGTGCAGTCTTCATATACCTCATGACGTTCCTGTCTGTTGGACCCCAAATTCTCAACCATATCACAACACTTGCTTTTCCATTGTAATATTGTGTTGTGCTATATATACTTGATGGTTAATGAGATGCACCTTCATTAGAGAAATTCAAGATTTACCTGGGAGCAATTTAGCAAATGTAGTCAGATTTTGAAAAAAAGTCTAATGGAAATGTATAGAAAAATGCATTATGACAAAATAATATGACAACTTGTTGAACCATTTTGCATATAAAGACTTATACCGAGTTCAGACTGCATGATTTTAGCCCCGATTTTTCACTGACAAGTTTTGAGAAATTGCCGACAAACGCCTGATATCACAGGCAAATCAGTGCTTCTTCACTTGAGTAACAATCACACAATGTGAACAATCAAAGACGCGATCTGAGAAAATCGCAGATGAGTCGCAGACACCTGTCAAATATTTGGCATGCTAAATATCTAGACCTGTCTGTGATTCAAAACATGCCATGTGAAATGTGTTCTGAATGAAAATAACATCAGCGATCACCTACAGCCAATGAGAGAGCAGCATTCACTAGTATGGGTATCTGCAGGCCAGCGGGAGGTTTGGGAGAAGTTAAAAGTGCTTCTTTTTGCTCTATTTGGACCCAAGAAATGGAGGAAAACAAGTGTAAATTTGGCTGGAGCAGCCGTGTCTGTTTGACGTGTCATCTGAGCAATACCCCAACTGGGTCAAAAAAGAATAAAGTTGAGGAGAAATTGCTAATTCCTTTCAAAGGCCAGGTGAGCAAAATAATCACTTCTCATGTTTGCACACCTAGACAAAGTTGTCTGCAATTCTTCTATTGTAAAGTCATGCAGTGGGAAATTTCGCTGATCCATCCTGCAGTGTAAACAAAGCAGCAACGAAACACTAGCTCAGATAGTCATGCAGTGTGAAAACATCTGTGACACGACTACTTTGAAAATCTTGCAGTCTGAGCTTGGCAATAGGCAATGAACAAATGCCGAAATGTTGTGGGGGATAAGACTGTTCAACAGAGAACTACTATAAAACATTTTGATCAACATGACATAAGCAACTGATAAGCAACACCATCATTTGCATGGATGTACCAAAGCATTTGTAACTTGTTTAAAGAAACTGAAAAAACAGTTTTTTGATGTGCACAAGTGACAATAGCTTTGTTTCCTTCCAAAGATGCAAATTAAATGTATGCGCATAACTGGAATATCGCATATAACACATGTGAATAAACCAGCATTTTAATCCAAAGAAAAGAAAATTGTCACTTCCTGATTAACTGGCACCAATATCAAAAGTAAAAACTGAATTTGCTGCAGTAGGAGAAGCTGCGAAAATCTTTTCTTTATTTAATAAACTACCTGTGCCTCAGAAGACAATCCTGATACGCAATGAATGTGTGGTGGTGTTTGAAGGCATCAGATGCGGAGCACAGACACTTGACAATTCTGGAGGTCATTAATGATATAATAAACACTAATACAGGTATTTTAGAATGACCAAAACAGCATTTCAGATGTTTTACAATGTGCTCAGCCTGCTGTTTTGTCCATTCACAGACATTTTTATCATCACATGATCTTTTATAACAAAATCACATGACTTTATGTGCATACTGGAATTTGTTTTGGTACAATGTTTCCATCGTAGTTTATGCACATCTTTTCTCATAGAATAAAATGTTTATCCTACTCTGTTGTGTGCATATGTTTTTTTATCCGCATTTTCAAAATCTATTTGCATCTTGGCATTTCCATCAAGCGTTTTTTGATGCGCATATACAAAATGTGCATAACAATAGGTTGATGAAAATGTAGCTAATGATGTGATTGAACAGGTAGTTTTGAAAATGTAAATTCTTATCTGAGAAATGTAACAGCTAGCAGTATGAATATAGGAAATATTTTTATTTTAAATGTAATTTTAAAATCTATTTTAGACATGCGACATGAGATCTGAGGGAACAAAACGATTCCTCACGATCAAGAATGTTCAGCTCGATCAGGCTGGCGAAGTTACATACCAAGCTCTTAATGCCGTGACAAGTGCTATGCTCAACGTGAAAGGTAAGAGAACAGTGAATATATTTCTTAAACAAAAGAAAAGACAAATTTTGTGTTTCAAATGTGGATGAGTGATGCTATGGACAATGTTCATTCATGCCTACCAGAGTTGGAAATGGAGTTCACAGTCCCACTGAAAGACGTTACTGTGCATGAAAAGAAACAGGCAAAGTTTGAGTCCACCATCAATAAGGATGTATCTAAAGTGATTTGGTTTAAAGGTTCTGATATTATTACACAAGGAAATAAGTATGAAATCCTTGATGATGGAAAGAAACACATACTCATTATAAATAACTGTGCCTTTGAGGATGAGGGAGAATACAGTATTGAGGTCTTGGGAAAATCGTCAAAAGCAAAAATGATAGTAGAGGGTAAGTCTTGGTTATCATCTTGGTTAGTGAAGTGTTGGTCAAATTATTTTCTGACAAAATTTAACCAAGCGTGTTTATTAATGAGTAGCCTAACAAATAACAAATAGTAAACAAAACAATGCTAATAAAATTACATTTCTAATAAACTCACTAATAAATTCACTCATTTTCCAAGTTTATTGTATAACCATTTATTGCGCCCATAGTCAATTTTTTATGCAATCAACTAATGTCATAGGTATGAGGCTGAACTTCACTTCAACATTAAAGGATCTAACAGTGAAGGAAGGTAAAACAGCTGTATTTGAGCTTGAGCTCTCTCACGAGAATGTCGCTGTGACATGGTACAAAAATGAAATAAAAGTGCATCCAAGCAGAACTGTGTTCACCAGTGTGGTGGGAAAGAAACATACACTAGAAATAAAGGAAGTATCACTAGATGATACTTGCCAAATAAAAGCAGAAGCTAAAGGAATATTCACAACGGCTAAGCTGCTGGTGATAGGTAATTGTATTTTTATTTTACCATTATATTTATTTCATGAACTGAACAAATTCTTGTCCCCTCTTCCCTTATTCTTAACCATATTTTTGTACTTCACCAATTTATAATAATTTTTTTTTGCGTAGATCATTATTCATGTTCTAGTTTCTGAATTTTTACATGGCAATCTGTTTTTACAGAGGGCGATGCATTTTTTATTGTCAAGTTACAAGATTACACTGCAGTGGAGAAAGATGAAGTCACATTTGACTGTGAGCTCAGTAGGGATGTTCCTGTGAAGTGGTTCCACAATGAAATTGAAATTAAAGCCTCCAAGATGGTTACCATGAAAGTCGAAGGCAAACGAAGAATCCTTAATCTGAAGAAAGTTGAGAACAAAGAAAAAGGAGTATATGTTTGCGACTGTGGAACAGACAAGACTTCATCCAACCTAAACATTGAAGGTAAGTAATTAAGGTTTCTCATAGTCAGTTAACTGGGTAATAGCTAGATACTATCCTTTAGTGGTAAACGGATCACAAAACTCATGGTTCGGAACACACTACAGTTTTTGAGTCACGGATCGGACCACTTTTTGGATCAGCAAAAAAGGGAGGAGACAACTGTCAATTGCTTTCCATTTATACAAAAATTTTACTGAAAAAAACATTGGCACAAACAGAACTTAGAACCTGTTATTTTAATAAAATTAAATATTGAGAAAGGAAGGAAAAGATTAAATACTAAAAATGATCTTTGTTACTGTTGCTGATAATGCTAAATATAGAAATCTAACATCTTGTTCAGCATATCATATTTATATTTATATTTACACAAAATGTTGAAAAGCTATTCAGTGACATAATTTTGATAGTTGTTTGTCGCCACCTATTGGGCAAAAAACGTAATTGCCAGAGCATTCAGCAGTGTCAAGTTCCATTAAACAGTGATTTTAATCTTTACCATAAACATCAGTGTTTATATCTGAACTATAAACTCTTATCCCTGTTCTTCTGTATTATTTAATTGTTTGTAACAAACTGAAAAAGCATAAAAACTGAATCTCTCTTGATCAAACGCCGATTTGAATGTAGTGGTTTGAAGGATTAATGAACATATGCAAATCATTATCATTCAAAATTCATGTTGCACAAATTTGAATTAAGATCACAATATTTTAATGTTTAATTGTGCAGCTTTACGCTGAATACATTAATGCAGGCTAAACAAGCAGTGACCGAAAACACCTTTAATTAATTGCCTAAGAAAGCATTTAGGTCCTACCACAACTTTTTCCATCATCAATATATTTTACAGGGAAGCCAAAATGCTTTCATACACGTGATTTGCATGACGCGGGAGGTGATCTCTCTGCAATTGTTATGAATGTTGGATTAACCTACAAGTTCAAAAAAAGTTATTAATCTGTGGGTCACGTGCGTTTCTAACTGTGCGTTGGTATCCGTACACCCCTACTATCCTTAATCCTATCTGCAGTTTAAATACTGAAAAATGTATTGTGTTATAGTTGTTATATTTTTACAATGCAAAATAGTGATTTATTTTAAACAAATTGTATTTTATTCAAGCTCGTGACATCAAAGTAGTTAGACCAATTTATGGTGTCGAGCTCTTTGATGGTGAGACGGCACGTTTTGAGGTGGAAATCTCCGAAGATGATGTCCATGGCCAGTGGAAACTGAAGGGCGATGTCTTATCTTCTTCACCTGTGAGTACATTTGCATTAACAAGTATTTTGCCATGGACATACTCAACTTGTAACTTAAGCAGATCTTTTTTCTAACTTGTGTTTTGTCAACAGGATGTTGAGATTATTGAGGATGGGGCAAAACACACATTAACACTCTACAACTGCAGAGTCTCCCAGTCTGGAGAGGTTACCTTCCAGGGAGCAAATGCTAAGTGTTCTGCAAATCTTAAAGTTAAAGGTATTTAAATGTGTAACTTATTACTGAAAATGTCTTCAATCTTATTTAGCCTTATAATCTAATCTTTCTGTCCTCCTGTGTCACAGAGTTGCCCATTTCATTTGTCATGCCTTTGAGCGATGTACAAGTCTATGAGAAAGATGAAGCAAGATTTGAGATTGAGTTGTCAAGAGAAGCTAAAACTGTCCGCTGGCTAAAGGGATCTCAGGAGTTGAAAGTTGATGAAAAGTTTGAAATCCTCGCAGAAGGGAAAAGACATATTTTAGTGGTCAAATCTGTTGCCTATGAGGATGAGGCCAAGTACATGTTTGAAGCCGAGGACAAGAGAACATCTGCCAAACTTGTTATTCAGGGTAATTATAATACTATACAACACATTGCTGTCTGCAATATGTGATGAACAGCAATCAATGACTTTTAAAAACTTTTCTGATCTGCATTTAATGTTCTACTCAGGCATTCGTCTGGAATTTGTCAGACCCATTAAAGATGTCACTGTTAAAGAGCGTGAAACTGCAGAGTTTAGCATTGAACTCTCGCATGAGAAGATCCAAGTCACCTGGTACAAGAATGATGTTCGTCTGCATCCAAGCAAAGTGGTGCACATGTCTGAGCATGGCAAGATTCATACTCTGTCCTTCAAAGAGGTGTCTATTGACGACACATCTCTCATTAAAGTTGAGGCTCTTGGAAAAACCTCTGAGGCAATGCTCACTGTACTTGGTAGGTGTTAAAAATTGTTGACTCTCTTACAACATTCTCCACTACTGATAAATAATGAATTAACTTAATTTTCCCTTGAATTTCAACAGAGGGAGAACCTTACTTTACCACCAAGTTGCAGGATTACACTGCAGTCGAGAAGGATGAGGTTGTCCTGATGTGTGAAGTGAGCAAATCATCTGCTCAGGTGAAATGGTTCAAAGACACCAACGAGATCACTCCCTCTAAGAACGTCCTCATCAAGGCTGATGGAAAGAAGCGTATCCTGACAGTAAAGAAGGCAGAAAAGGGAAACATTGGCGAATATGTATGTGACTGTGGCTCTGACAAAACCGCAGCCAAACTTAACATTGAAGGTTTGTAACTTTATTCATGTATTTATTTTTTACGTACGTGTATATGCAGAAATGTAGATAAAATATTCCATAACCTGGTCTCTTCTCCACTCCTGTTGTCTTGCAGAACGTGATATTAAGATATCACGTCCACTGTACAGTGTGGAGGTCACAGAGACGGAGACTGCTCGCTTTGAGACTGAAATCTCTGAGGAAGATGTTCATGGTCACTGGAAACTCAAAGGAGACGCCCTGCACCAGTCACCTGTAATTTCTGTTACCCAAAAATACCAAGTAGCAGTTTAGCGCAGATGCTTTTTGCTGTTTATCAGTGTTGAGATAATTAGAATAATTTAAATGGAATTATATTTGTAATTATTAATTTCATAATAATAACATCTAAATATAATTTTTAATAGTATTTTTGTTTTAAAGGTCCTGTGAAATTAATATATATATATTTTTGTAGATGTTAGAATCACTAGGTTAGTCTTAAAGATATCTATAAGCTAGTGCTCTCCAAAACAGTGACAAAATACACATTTAGAACTTACACACACAAATGGCTACATTTTTTTTTTTTACTTGTTTCTCATTAGATCTTCAGACCAATCGAATGCTTTTTTGTATTTCATATATCCAGCCCCCTGCGAGATGCTTCTCGTTTGCTTTTTATTTGATGTGCTTAATTTCAACTCTCACTGCCATAGCTGTGATAAAAATGTTTTAAAAATATCAGCTATTGGCTGCTTTAAAAAAAGGGAGGAGTTAATATATATCCTGCCCTGTCTTCATGTTTCAGTTAAGATTACATCTAACTTCCAATAAAAAGTGCAGGTTTCAAAGAACTTCACGGGACCTTTAATAATTATACAATTTTCAGTTTGGGTGAATGGTTTATTATGCAATACATTTTGCAGTTTAATCTCAATTACTGTTAATTGGTCTCTGTGCTAAATTATTTTTCAAGCTTATTTTTTTTATTTATTTATCAGGACTGTGAAATTAAGGAGGAGGGCACCAAACACATGCTTATCCTTTACAATGTTCGTATGGACATGGCTGGTGCTGTGGACTTCAGTGCTGCTAATGCTAAATCAACTGCACAGCTTAGAGTAAAAGGTGAGTAAACTGAAAAATGAACAGAAATGAGCACTTGGCCGACATTATTCTTGGTAACCAGTTAGTCTTTATTCAGTTTTTATTATTATTATTATTATTATTAGCGGGAACAAACCAAATTGTTTTAGTTATTAATACTTTTAATAACTTTAATCCTAATAATGTTTGTTCTTGTTTTACGTTAAAAAAAAAACTATATATTGCTGAAGGACAGCAACAGACTTAGCTTAGTGGTAGTGAGTAAGCAGCCAATCAGAGGTCAATACTATTTTAGCAACCCCATGCCTTATCAGGAGAGGATGGGGGTTATAGGCAGAGCTGAACCATGCCTCCTAGTTTATCTGAACACAGGCAGTACAAGGAATTTCAACCTGCTAATGATCGAGGGACCTGTTTGATAAACTGGAAATGGCTTGCTAATTGTAGCTTAATTCTAGAGCACAATGACAGTTTGTAGTAGTTGGATTGTCTCTTGGTATTACTAAGAATGGCTTTTTCTGCTTCTGAAGCACGCACAATTGGCCTTCTGCGACCTCTACGTGATGTCACTGTCACTGCGGGAGAGACTGCCACCTTTGACTGTGAGCTCTCCTATGAAGATATTCCTGTTGAATGGTTTGTTGGCTCAACAAAAATGGAGCCAAGTGATAGGGTAAGTTCCTTTTCTTAAGATTAAACTTTTTACTTATTTATTGTTTTGTTATCGTTTTGGCTAATTGCAGCATCTTTACCTTTTTTAAGTATTTGTAGCTTCCTTAGCATCTGAAAATTATAATAGACCATAGGTTAACAGTAAACATACAATGTATATTTTGTTGATTAAGGTTGACAATTCTTAGTGAAAAGTGTTTCATAACTATTGTTGGCATATAAGGACTTCCAGCAGTACTTGCTGGAGTTTTTATGATAACACTGGTCCAGTCTGCCCTGCAGGCGCCTTTCTGGTTATTTTTAACTTCTTCAAAAGTGCTGTTGAAGTGGAGGTGGTATAGGGATATTCATAGACATTTGATGTTTAAAATGTAAAAAGGCACTCTTTTATATAAATATATACAGTTGAAGTCAGAATTATTAGCCTCCCTGTGTATTTTTTTCCCCAATTTCTGTTTAACAGAGAGAAGATTTTTTCAACACATTTCTAAACATAATAGTTTTAATAGCTCATTTCTAATAACTGATTTATTTTATCTTTGCCATGATGACAGTAAATAATATTTTACTAGATATTTTTCAAGACACTACTACTATACAGCCTTTAGTGACATTTAAAGGCTTAACTGGGTTAATTAGGTTAACTAGGCAGGTTAGGGTAATTAAGCAAGTTATTGTATAATGATGGTTTGTTCAGAAAATCGAAATAGACAAAGACTTCACATATATATATATATATATATATATATATATATATATATATATATATATATATATATATATATATATATATATATATATATATATATATATATCTATATCTTTATGAATATTTTTGCAAAACAACCTATAAAGAAGCAAACAAACAAATAAATAATGAACTATGCTATTTGCAGGTGGTCACCAGAGCTGAAGGAAGACTGCATTCTCTGACCCTGAGAGATGTCATGATGACAGAGGCTGGGGAAGTGAAACTTACTGCAAAAGACTTTGTGACCCAGGCCAAACTTACCGTCAATGGTATGATAAATAAAATAAATAAATTAAATATTTACACGTCTGTTTTATATTAGTAGAATTAGGAGATTATTTTAGCAATATTTTGAATAAGTTATGAATTGAATAGTTGTTTGTTTTCGTTTAAAGTTTGTAAATTTTAGTAATTGTGTTATTCTTTTTGTTAGTCTTTTGCTACAGTTAGCAAGTCTTTAGTCTATAGCTATTGTCAATTTTTATTTCCATTTCAGTTTTATTTTATTTCGAAAATGTTGCCTTGGCAATTATCGAAAATAAAATGTATATTTCTATTTTTTGTTGTAACAATAATTTATTCTCAAGGGATTTTCCACATTTATCATGTTGCATATCACAGAGCCACCAGTTGAGTTCTCCAAGCCCTTGGAAGATCAGACTGTTGAGGAGGAAGCTACTGCCATTCTGGAGTGTGAACTATCCAGGGAAAAGGCTGACGTGAAGTGGTTCAGGGATGGACAGGAAATCCGTAAAACCAAGAAGTATGAGATGGTGGCAGAGGGACGCATAAGAAGACTGATCATTAAAGACTGTAGCCTTGATGATTCCAAGACATATACCTGTGATGCAAAGGAGTTTAAGACATCTGCTTTCTTAAATGTTGAACGTAAGTTTTTAGAAAAAAAAAAATCTGGCATATAAACATTTGAGCGAAGCCAGCGTAGTAAAAATTAATCACAATGCATTTGTGTAATGAATTTGTACATCTATTTTTAGCTCCATTCGTTGAATTCTCTAAGCCTCTTCATGATGTTGAGGTTATGGAGAAGGAATCCGCTAAGTTTGAATGTGAAGTGTCCCGTGAAAGTGCCAAGGTATTTACAACAAAAATCTGTGTGGAGTTTAAAAGACTAATGAAACTGAGATACATTTGTTTTAATTGTAAATGATAAAATTAGCATAGCAATATAATTTGAAGTTTCCGATTTTCTTTTTGTTTTAACAACAGCATTTACCCAAAGTCATGATAAAGAGAGGATGAACTCTTAATTGTTTGTTGCGCAGGTTCGCTGGTTCAAAGATGGTGCTGAAATCAGAAAAGGCAAAAAGTATGAGATTATTGCCAAGGGATTACAGCGTATTCTCATCATTAGCAAGGCAGTGTTTGATGATGAAGCAGAATATGAATGTGACGCAAGGACATCCAAATCCTCTGGAATGCTGACAGTTGTTGGTGAGTTTTGTTTCATTTACTATAGTAGCCAAGCTGAAGTCAAGCATTAATGACAGTTTCTTACACTGTGCAGAGGAGGAAGCAAGATTCTCAAAGAACCTGGCCAATGTTGAGGGCACAGAAACTGACAGCATTAAGATGGTTTGTGAGGTCTCAAAACCCAGTGCAGAGGTCACATGGTACAAGGGTGACCAGGAGATCCCTGAGGGTGGTCGATATGAACATGTTGCTGATGGAAAAAAGAGAATTCTCATCATACAGGACCTCCGTATGGATGATGCTGGAGAGTACCATTGCAAGCTTCCTGCTTCGGAAACAACAGGAACTCTAAAGATCAGTGGTAAGTGTAAAGCTTAGAATCTTTCAAATTCTCTTTATAATAAGGTCCCATAAGCTTAGGGTTCCTACTGCCAAAAATCTAAATCTAGAAAGTATGGTAAATTTATCTTTGCTGCTTTTTGGTGGCCATCAAAACTGAGCTTTAAAAATATAATAAATAAAATACACATTTTTGTATTAAATATTTTTTATTTTAAGGGACTTTTTGGCTCCGAATTTTATTTACTGTATCCAGTAGTTGTTGTTAACCACTTTTTAAAATTTCCAGTTTTAACAAATTATAAAGGTATAAATAAACGTATTCAGTATGATTTCCCCCCCCCAAACATGTTTACTGATTTGTTTTTTTCCTTTTTCCCCCTTCAACTAGGCATACAATAACAATGCAGCCTACAAAACAGCACAAATATGAACATATACTCATATACCTCACAAATTTATCTTTTAAATTCATATTTTTAATAGGAAGCTATACAATATTAGGTTTGTGCATACTCATTTGAGTAGTCAGTACTAAAGCCAAATCTAGAGCTTATCTAACAAAATAACTTATGATAACAATCCAAAAACTAGCACACCCAAATTTATGTTACATAAAAATATGAAATACGAACTTAAAAGGGGAAAAATCAAGAGAAGCAAAAAAATGGAAAACTTTAGTTGAAATTTTGTAGGTTGTCATTTTTATTTGCAATATTTTGCTTTAATTTAATTGTATTGTCTTTCAATTTCTAAATATGTTTGGTGACTAAAATATTATTTTAATAAATATATCTGTTTAATGAATCTGTTTTGTTTAAATGCACCAAAATACATTGGCTATATTCACTGAGAAATGGATAAAAATATTCATTTTCAAAATGTGGTGTAGTCAATTATGCTGAGCACTGTACACACATATACACATTCAAATAACATAACAAAAAAAAAAGAAATAACAAAATAAATAAAATAATAACAAAAAATAAAAATAATGAATTTAAACTTTGAAAAATAATGACAAAATAACAAAAACAATGATACAATTAAAAAAAATACATGTTTACAAACACAATTTACATAATGTTCATATATAGTTCCCAAAGATAGTCAAAATCCTTCTGCTTGTCATTGATGATATAAGTTAGTCTCTATACAGTTCAATATTTCTTTTTTTCCAGAATTCTGTGGATGGAGCATCCATGTGTTTCCAGTATAATGCAATGTATTCAGTATGATTAAACTTTTAAAATAACATCCATGATTTTTTTTTTCACATAGCAAGTGCTAAAACCAAATTTTGTATTATTTGGAAGTAAAAATGAAAAGGACCAAAGAGCAACAGAGAATCAAAATTTATTTTCATGGCTGGAAAAGTAAAAAAAGTATGAATTGTAGTATGAATTGTCTAGCATCCTAGTGCTATTAAAATGTTATTGCAATTTCTTTCAATCATTTATTTATTTTTTAATCAGCATCCATCTCAAATGACTGTGGAAAAAGTCAAAGCTCACTCATAAATGTGTGTGATGTAAATCATTATGTACTAAATAATCACAGTGATGGTTTAATTATTTAATGATGTACTTAAAACTATTTTTTTTTCAGAATTGGCAGCTGAATTCATTGCCAGACCCCAAAACCAAGAGACAGTTGAAGGTGAAAAGGCTGAGTTTGTTTGCTCAGTGTCCAAAGACAACTATGAAGTTAAATGGTTCAAAGGAGACAAAGAACTTACAACGGATGATAAGTATGAAATCATCGTTGATGGCAAGAGGAGGGCCCTTGTCGTTAAAAACTGTGAGCTGAAAGATGAGGGTGCGTTCACTGCCAACATTGGCTCTGTAAAGGCGTCAGCAAACTTGTTGGTGATTGGTAAGTTTTGTTTTTTTGTTTGCTTGCTGTCTTCCTCTCTTTTTTGTATTTTTCTATAATATTTCTGTAGAAGAATTTGCCTGAAAATGTGTATCTTTACTTGTCTCATTAGAAAAACTGAGGATTATCACTCCCATCAAGGATACCCAAGTAAAGGAAGGACAAGAGATTGTTCTCAACTGCGAGGTGAACTCAGAGGGTGCTAAAGCCAAATGGCTGAAGAACAATGAGACAATGTTTGAGAGTAGCAAGTTTGTGATGGCTCAAAGAGACACCGTGTTCTCGCTGAGAATCAAAGCTGCAGAAAAATCAGATGAAGCCACTTACACCATTACACTGACAAACCAACGCGGAGAGCAAGCCAAGTGCTCTGCTAACATCAGCGTACAGGGTATGCTATTGTTATATGTCTGCCTTTTATACAGTGTTTAGTTTCTCCACATACTGCATACTTTTTTTTGCATTCACAGAGGAAGCCCTCAAGATCATTGAGCCACTGGAGGACTGTGAAATAGAAGAAAAGAAAACCATTACTTTCACTTGCAAAGTGAACAGACCAAATGTGACAGTTCAGTGGATGAAGGCTGGTCAAGAGATCACTTTGAGCAAACGTATTCTGTATCGTGTGGACAAGGACAAGCACACTCTGACCATCAAGGACTGCAGTCTTGAAGATGAAGGTGAATACACTGTAGTTGCTGGTGCTGACAAGGCCACAGCCGAACTGATCATCAGTGAAGCTCCCGCTGACTTCGCCGCTCAGCTCAGAGACCAAACCATCACTGAGTTTGAGGATGCTGAATTCACTTGCAAATTGTCTAAGGAAAAAGCCCACGTTAAATGGTACAGAAATGGACGTGAAATCAGAGAAGGACCAAGGTGAATTTTACCTCTGACTAAAAGGTACTTTGTGATAATGTGAAAACATATGCTAAAGTTTATACTCACTTTTTTCAGATATCATATGGAAAGAGTTGGAAAAGAATGCAAGCTCATAGTCAAGGAATGCAGACCAGATGATGAATGTGAATATGCCTGTGGAGTGGAAGACAAAAGGTCAAGGGCACGTCTCTTTGTTGAAGGTACTTTTTTTTTTACAACCTGTTACCTGTATCCATGATCATAAAGTATAGCCAAGTTATTTGATTTGCTCATGCTTTCTTTTTTCTTTAACAGAGATCCCAGTTGAGATTGTCAGGCCACCTACAGATGTGTTTGAGCCCCCAGGATCAGATATTGTGTTTGAAGCTGAACTAAATAAGGACAGAGTTGAGGTCAAATGGATGAGGAACAACATGATCATTGTCCAGGGTGACAAATACCAGATGATCAGTGAGGGCAAAGTTCACAGGCTGCAGGTCTGTGAGATCAGACCCCGTGATCAGGGAGAATACAGAATAGTTGCCAAAGAGAAAGATGCCAGAGCCAAGCTTGAGCTTGCAGGTATCATAGAGTATGCACTAACGCTATTATGCTTTTCATAGAAAGGGAAATATCTATCCTAATGTCCTATACTTTTCATTACAGCTATTCCAAAGATCAAGACTACAGATCAGAACCTTGTAACAGATGCCGGGAAACCTTTTGTCATGGCTGTTCCCTATGATGCTTATCCTCGGGCTGAGGCTGAATGGTTTTTCGATGACATAAGCCTACCAGGGCAAAACATCGACACATCCAATGAACGGACAGAGTATAGGCTAAAGGAACCCAAGAAGTCAGACCAGGGCCGTTACAAGATAGTCATCAAGAACAAACATGGAGCTGGAGAGGCTTTTATTAATTTAGATGTAATTGGTGAGTAGAAAAACATTCTTGCAGATTTACAGACAGTTTTAAGTCTTCTGCATATCTAATAAAAATGTGTTTTGTAGATGTTCCGGGACCTGTGAAGAACCTGCATGTTGTTGATACTGCGGATGGTGAGGTCAGCCTCGCTTGGGAAGAACCGGAAAGTGATGGTGGAAGTAAGATCTTGGCTTATGTAGTTGAAAGACGAGATATCAAGCGCAAGACCTGGACAATGGCTACAGACCGTGCAGATATTCCAGAGTACTGTGTTGGTGGATTGCAGAGAGACAACATGTATTTCTTCCGTGTATGTGCTCGGAATAGAGTTGGAAATGGGGAGACCGTTACAACAGATGAGGCAGTTCAAGCCAAGAACAAATTTGGTGAGACAATCTTATCAAACTTATAAAGTACTATATGATGCACATCACAGTGATAAATAAAATTAGCAACTACATTATTAAAAAGGTTAAAATGAAAAGTAAAATGAAAAAAGAAAAGAAAAAACCAAAACCAATTCAGTACTACCAAAAAAATTATCATAATAACCTTTATCTTTGTACCCAAAACTCAGATAGCCGGACAGCAATTCACCTTTTTTATGTGTGTGTTGGTGTCTGGAACATTGCACCTTCAAAAAGTTTAGCTTGAGTGTGTTCTAAAAATACATTGTGTATATAAATTGTTATAATTAAGTCAGTATCCATATATATATATATAATGTTATAACTTCTGATCACATTGTCTAAAACGTTTCATTAATTCTTCTGCTTCTAACAGATGTGCCAGATGCACCTCAGAAGTTTATGGTTGGAGTTGTCAATAGGTTTGGTGCCACAGTGTCTTGGGAACCACCACTTTTTGATGGAGGATCTGAGATCACATCTTACATAATTGAGCTTCGAGACAGAACCTCTGTGAAATGGGAGCCTGCAATGGTTGTTAAAGCTGAGGATCTCACAGCTACACTCAGTGATGTTGTTGAAAACAAGGAGTACATCTTCAGGGTTAGAGCTGAGAACAAAGCTGGAATTGGCCAGCCAAGTGCTGCCACAGATCCAGTCAAGATTATGGATCCAATTGGTTAGTAGAATTTATGTTTTGCGCGTTATGTATGTATATTATGTCCTGGGCAAAAAAGCAGCAAATTTTTAACTTTTTTTTCCCCCAATTATAGAGAGGCCAAGTCCACCTCTGAACTTCAATTACACAAATCAAACTAGAGACTCAGTTCAGCTGTCATGGGAAACTCCCATCAGCAATGGAGGCAGCATGATTACAGGTTACATCATTGAGAAATGTGAAGATGGCACTGACAAGTGGCTAAGATGTAATGCTAGACTTTGCCCTGACCTGTATTATAGGGTATGTCCTTTTGACAAATTTTGTGTTAAATTTGTAACAATATAATTGTGTGAATAGATTGTTTTCTAATGGGCTGTTTGTTTACCTGTATTAAGGTTTCTGGACTGAAGTTTGGTCAGAAGTACCACTACAGAGTATGTGCAGAAAATGCTGCTGGTGTGTCTGAACCAGCTGATGCAATTGGGCCACTTTTGGCTGATGATCCTCATGGTAAGCTAATTTAAAATGACCGAAAGTTGAAAAAAAAAATGTGGATGCATTAATGTGTTGTCTATCTTCTGTTCCATCCTTAGTGGGTCCTACCATCGATCTCAGTGGATTCAAAAATGGTTTGGAAGTCATTGTGCCCAATGCTCTTATCATCAGAGTTCCTATTACGGGATATCCCGTACCCAAACCCAAGTGGACATTTGGTGACAAAGAGCTCACTGTTGGTGATCGTGTTTCCATGGTCACAAAGCCTACATACACTGAACTGGTTGTCGCTCCAAGTGTTCGTCCAGACAAAGGAACATACACCCTACAATTGGAAAATGATGTGACATCTGTATCTGGAGAGATTGAAGTCAATGTTATTGGTATGCAATACCGACTAACTTTACTATTTTATTATTGTCTTTGCACAATAATTAATGTTTAATCCCATTTTTGCAACTTTCAGCATGTCCAAGTGCACCCAAAGACTTCAAAGTCGCAGAGGTGACAAGACATCATGTCCATCTAATGTGGGAAGCACCAGAACATGATGGAGGCAGCCCTGTAAGTGGGTACAATGTTGAGAAAAGAGAGGTCTCCCGCAAGACGTGGGTCAAGGTAAGCTGTTCTTTAGAGTCACTTTTCTCAGTAATTGTACGCTCATTAAAACATCTAGGCCTTAACAACATCTTCTTTTTAGGTGATATCTGGTGTACAGGACCTTGAGTACACTGTCACAGATGTCATTGAGGGCAAGGAATACCTGTTCAGTGTTATTGCTTGCAATAAATGTGGACCAGGAGAGCCAGCATACATTGATGAACCTGTGAATGTGTCCTCCCCAGCAAGTAAGATTTCAAAATTGTTACTCACAATTGTTACTCACGATTTACTCACGGGGCACGGCATCATTAGTATGCACACCAACAGAAACATGTAGACTGCTGAGTATTGTGTTTAATCCACATTTAATCATTGTGTCTCTCAGCTCTTACTGTCATTTTTCATAAGTGAAATAAGGCAATGCACTTTATTAAACATTATCTGTTTATGTAGAGGTTGATATTAGTTTTTGGCTGTGTTTACATTTACATTATAGCTTCAGAATACAACACAATACATCTTTGCCTGTCTCTTTGGTTGAGTTTAATTATAATTTAGCCTATATTTTATTTAAGGTTAATCTGTCTGGTGGTTAAAATTAGATGCCTCACTCCATGCTAAAATGAACAGGGCATCTACTCCGTTTGTTAGAATATTTTTGGACTGTCATATTGACATATGGTTCAGTAGCACGTCAGGGCGTCTCGAGTTCGAATCCCAGCTTGAGGACATTTCCCTACCCTACCCCCTCTCTCTCCAACTTTGTATGAGATTATATTGCCCATGTATATTTCAGAGTATACTGTATCATGCTGTGTGTGTCAGAGCTGAGCTCATTAATATTTATGACTGATCTAAAATAGAACCTTCTGATTCTATGCGGCAATTTATGAAGTACAAAATGAGCATATAAAACCATTTTTGAAGAATTTTTTAAAATTATCTAAGCCACATACGTTCTGTTTATATATCACAGAACAATTTAACTTATTGAATCAATGCAGTATATGTCACCTTTAATAATTCTTACTTGACACTGTCATTCCATTAGTATGATGGTTTTTAAATAATTTGTTTGAAATACAGCTGTGCCTGACCCTCCTGAGCACCTAAAATGGAGGGACAAATCAGCAAAGAGCATCTTCCTGCTCTGGGAACCTCCCAGATATGATGGTGGTGCAGCTGTCAAGGGTTACATTGTTGATAAATGCCAACGTGGAACTGACAAATGGGAGGCCTGTGGAGATCCCATACCTGAGCTTAAGTGAGTGTGGATTCTGCATGTGGATTCTTATAGTATAAATATAACTAAACCTGTCATTGTATTTTTTTAATTATAGTCTGTAACGCATAAATCTGTCATTACACACACACAAATCATTATATATATATATATATATATATATATATATATATATATATATATATATATATATATATATATATATATATATATATATATATATATATATATATACACATACAGGTGAAATCAGAGTTATTAAAACCCCTTTAATTTTTTTATGTTTAACAGAGCAAGGAAATTTTCACAGTATGTCTGATAACGTTTTTTCTTCTGCAGAAAGTCTTATTTGTTTTGTTTCGGCTAGAATAAAAGCAGTTTTAAATTTTTTTAAAAACATTTTACAGTCAAAATTATTAACCACTTTAAGCTATATATTTTTTCAGATTGTCTACAGAACCATCATTAAACAATAACTTGCTTAATTACCGTATCCTGCCTAGGTAACCTAATTAAACCCTAGTTAAACTTTTAAATGCCACTTTAAACCTTTAAATGCTGTATAGAAGTATCTTGAAAAATATCTAGTAAAATATTATGTACTGTCATCATGACAAAGAAATGAGTTATTAAAACTTTTATGTTTAGAAATGTGTTGAAAAAATCTGTTAAACAGAAATTTGGGAAAAAAATAAACAGGGGGGCTAATAATTCAGGGGGTTTTGAATTCAACTGTATGTTCATGTATATCTCAGGTTCCAGGTGACTGGTCTTATTGAAGGTCAGTGGTATGCCTACCGTGTAAGAGCAGTAAACAGACTTGGAGCCAGTCGACCATGCAAGGCTACAGATGAGATCCTTGCTGTAGATCCTAAAGGTTGGTGATCTAGATCCACCAATACATTAGTCAAAAACAGTATACATTCACACTATATAATGTAATTATTTTTTGTTATATTACAGAGCCACCAGAGATCCAGTTAGATGCAAAGCTTCTGGCTGGTTTAACTGCCAGGGCTGGCACTAAGATCGACCTACCTGCTGATGTGCTTGGCAAGCCAGAGCCACGAGTGAAATGGACAAAAGCGGACCTTGTTTTGAAACCAGAAGAAAGAATTACTATTGACACAAAACCTGGTCATTCCATGCTTTCCATTGCAAATACAACTAGATCTGACACAGCCACATATATTATTGAGGCAGTCAACACTAGTGGCCGTGCTACTGCAACTGTTGACGTCAACATTCTTGGTATGGCGTTGTTCAACATTAACTGTTGAAGATTTTTTAGATTATGCTGAAATAACAGGTAGTTTAATTCATGTCTTATCTTACAGACAAACCTGGCCCTCCAGCTGCTTTTGATATTTCTGAAATTACCAACGAGTCCTGCTGTCTGGCCTGGAATGCCCCCAGAGATGATGGTGGCTCCCCGGTTGCTAATTACATTGTAGAGATGAGGCCCACAGACAAAGAGGAGTGGCAAAAACTGTCTGCTACAATCAAACAAACTGCGTTTAAAGCAACCAAACTGGTGCCTTTGAAGGAATATGTCTTCAGAGTTTCTGCTGAAAACCAGTATGGCATTGGTGCTCCTGCGGAGCATGTGCCTATTGTTGCAAAGTATTCATTTGGTAAGAGTACACTTCAGTAATTTATTCTATTTCTAAAACTTTAGTAAGAAAACTAATAATCTTTCTTCATGACTCAGATACTCCTGGGGCACCAACCAGGGTTCAGCCTTCTGATATCACAAGAGATGCTGTTACTTTGACTTGGTATGAGCCCGATGAAGATGGTGGAAGTCCCATCACTGGTTACTGGGTTGAGAGGTTTGATCCTGAAACTGACAAATGGATCAAGTGTAATAAACTGCCAATTAAGGACACAACATTCAGGTAGAGTAATTGTATTCAATTAAATTGTATGTGCAATGAAATGGTGAATGAATATTAAAAACTGTAGAAAGTCTCAAAATATTGTTTCCTTATCAGGGTGAAAGGCTTGCCTACAAAAAAGAAGTACAAGTTCCGTGTTTTGGCTGAGAATCTCGCAGGACAAGGAAAGCCTAGTGTTGAGACTGATCCAGTTTTGATCAAGGATCCAATTGGTATGCCATGGCTTTATTTTTATTGTTATTGTTATATAATTAGGTTTCATTATCTCAATGAATCTGATATGTTGTTTTAGATCCTCCCTGGGCTCCTGGAAAACCATTTGTCAAGGACATTGCAAAGACTTCAGCAGACCTGCAGTGGAATAGACCTGAGCATGATGGTGGTGCTAAGATCGAGTCCTACATAATTGAGCTTCAAAAGACTGGCACTGAGGAATGGGTCCGTGTTGCTGAGGATGTGCCAACAACAGAGCATTCATTGAAGGGTCTGATGGAGAAACAGGAGTATTCTTTTAGAGTGAAGGCCATCAATGTTGCTGGAGAGAGTGAACCTAGTGACCCAAGTGACCCGGTTGTCTGCAAAGAGAGACTTTGTGAGTGTTGAAAGAAGATTTTTAAAAAGTGATTTGTCCAAACAGAATTGTCATAGTTAACTAATTGTATGTCAAAAGATAATTTAATTAAGAACAAATCTAGACAGAGTGTGTATGGATGTTTTCCAGAGATGGGTTGTGGCTGGAAGGGCATCTGCTGCGTAAAACGTGCTGGATAAGTTGGCGGTTCATTCCGCTGTGGCGACCCCGAATTAATAAAGGGACTAATTCGAAAAGAAAATGAATAAATGACACATCTAGACATCTGTAACTAGATGCACATTCATCTTATTCAGACTTCACTTAATTTATACTTCAAATAAATTAAAATACAACTGCTTATAAAAAAATTATCTGCACCATATATGTTAAAGCATATATATGTTTTTTCTTTCTTCTAAATTTACCAGGATAGTAATTAGACAGTATACTCAGTGCACATGGTCAAAGTACATACTAAGGTTTATATAGTGTAATTACATCAGACCTTAATTTTCAGATTTTTGATACACCATATCTTTTTTCAACTATTATATTATTTTTGCTATTCTCTTTTCACTAGATGTTCCAAATCCTCCACGCTGGCTTGAGGTGGTTAACATTACTAAAATCAACTGTGACCTTAAGTGGACTGAACCAGATAGTGATGGTGGCTCTCCAATCACCAACTATGTTGTTGAGAAAAGAGACGTTAGACGCAGGACCTGGCAGGCTGTGGACACCACCGTGAAAGATACCAAGTATACTGTCACTCCACTAAGTGAAGGCTCTCTTTATGTGTTCCGTGTGGCTGCTGAGAATGCAGTTGGCATAAGTGAGTTCTGTGAACTAGAGGACAGTGTTTTGGCCAAGGATACTTTCAGTAAGTTAAACTACATGCTTCTTAATGTGTATATATAGTATGTTTTATTACAATGATTCATTATTTTTGTTTTTTTCTCTAGCAACCCCTGGACCACCATATGCTTTGACTGTTGTTGAAGTGTCCAAGAGACATGTTGATCTGAAATGGGAGCCACCCAACAGTGATGGTGGAAGACCCATCACAAAGTAAGGATATATTTAAAATAATAAACTAATAGTTTTATAAAATGCAAACAAAAGGAAGAGTTTGTGGCGTTTAATGTTAAACAAAAAAACTCATGAATCATTCTTTTCATAGGTATGTTATTGAGAAGAAGGAGAAAGTAGGCACACGCTGGGTAAAGTCTGGAAAGACATCTGGCCCTGAATGCAAGTACAGGGTGACTGATGTTGATGAAGGCACTGAGGTGCAGTTCCAGGTCCGTGCTGAGAATGAAGCTGGAGTCGGCCACCCGAGTGAACCTACTGTTATTATGACTATTGAGGATGCCATAAGTATGTTAAGTTATTAATTACACAACATACTACAAATAATACTATTGTTCAAGTAGTGATAAATTTGTATATGCATCCCAAAATTAGGATTGATTAATATGGATTTTGTTTAGGTCCACCTTCTCCTCCACTTGAAGTCAAGATTGTTGATGCCAGCAGAGAGCACATCAACATTACATGGAAAGTTCCAGAAAAGAATGGAGGAAGTCCAATCACAGGCTACCATGTTGAGCTGTCTGAAGCTGAAACTGAGAAGTGGATGAGGATTAATCCTCGCCCTGTTAAAGAGCTCAGGTTTAAGGCTGAGGAAGGCATAATTCCTGAGAAAAAATATGTTCTGAGAGTTCGTGCTATCAATGCTGTTGGAGTCAGTGATCCCTCTGAAATATCAGATGGTGTCTTTGCCAAAGACCCAGATAGTAAGGACTATACAATTAATATATGTACATTCATATTTTGTCTCTGATCTGGTACTGGTATTTATTATTTTTTTTTTATATTTCAAAGGTGCACCAACCATTGATGTTGCGACCCAGGACATTGTAGTTGTTGAGGGTGAGAAGATGGATATAAAAATCCCATACAGAGCAATACCAAAACCATCCATGGTCTGGAAAAAGGGTGATACTGAATTGAAGACTGAAGACAGGCTGACATTAACTTGTGAACTTAATCGTGTTCACCTGGAGCTTCTCAAGTGCAAACATGAAGATGCTGGCGTGTACACGGTTACACTTGAGAATAGTCTGGGTTCAGTAACTGGCACTGTTAATGTAACAGTGATTGGTAAGAGACCTTGTAACTATATGAACTGATTCCACAAGTCACACTTATCATTCGTACAGTTCAAAATTGAGCTCTGTGCCTCATTATGTTTTCCAATAACAGGCCTGCCTGGACAATGTAAAGACATCTCTCCCAGTGAGCTCACCAAGAACTCTTGCACGATTTCCTGGGAGCCTCCAGAGAATGATGGTGGTAGTCCAATCTTGCACTATGTTCTGGAGCGTAGAGAATCTCAGAAGAAGACATTTTTACCTGTGATGTCTGGAGACAATGTTTTAAGCTTTGTGGTCAAAGATCTTATGCTCAATAGTGAATATCACTTCAGAGTGAAGGCTGTTAACAAAATTGGCAGTGGCGAATTTCTTGAACTCCGCAATCCTGTCATAATAGAAGAACAAAAACGTGAGTATTATTCTTATTTATTATTCAATTATATGCAGTTGTATCATTCTCTATGATCATATTGTCATATTAGTTTTAATACGAAATATTTTATTACTATTGTTGTAATACAGAACATCCAGACCCACCAATTGAGGTTGCAGGAGTCAATCCGACCTCAAATTCAATCACAGTTACTTGGATGGCACCACCATATGATGGTGGATGCCCAATCACAGGGTACATTATTGAGAAGATTGAAAAAGATGGTGACCGATTTGAAAGATGTGTTCCAAATCTGGTGCCTGGGTTCTCTTATACTGTCACTGGCTTGACAGAAGGAAAAGAATACCAGTTCCGTGTCCGTGCAGAAAACATTGCTGGTGCAAGTGACCCATCTCGCAGTACACCACTGATTATGGCTGCTGATCCTGTTGGTATGTCACTATATTAGAGTTCCATTTAGAGTATGCATATTTTTGATTTTGCTTATGTTTTGGTCTGTCAAGTAAAACATTATATATTTTGTTTTGTATCTCTGCTTTAGATCCACCAAAAGTAACACTCTTTGCCCGCATTGCATCTGGCCTTAGTATCAAAAAGGGAGAGGAGATTAGATTGGATGCTTACATATCTGGTTCTCCCTACCCAACTGTGACATGGCTTAGAAATGATGAAAATGTCAGGCAGCCACCAGCTAAGAAGAAACCAGAAATTGTGAAGAAGAAAAAGAAGTCTGTTCAACCTGAACCAGAAGAAGAATTCCATCCACCACTTTTAGATCGCCTGTCATATGAACAAACCAAAAAGGGTGAGACTGCACTAATGGTGCGTGATGCCATCAGAACTGACCATGGAAATTTCACTATTAGAGTTGAGAATGCCCATGGTTTTGCAACAGCATCTTGTGATGTCAATGTTCTTGGTAAGTGACTTATGAAACAACTATGCATTTCTCCTGAACCATGTATTCAACTAATATATTTATTTATTAATATTTGTTAAAACTTACAGATAAGCCTGGCCCCCCTGTCAACTTTGGATTTGATGAGATCAGGAACACCTCAGTTGTTTGCACCTGGGATGCACCTCTTGATGATGGAGGTAGTGAGATCATCAACTACATACTGGAAAAGAAAGACAACACTACTGATGATATTGGATGGGTAACTGTGACCTCGACCCACAAGGGATACAATTACCCTGTAACCAAGCTTATTGAAGGAAAAGAGTACATCTTCAGAGTCACCGCTGAAAACAAGTTTGGATGTGGACATCCATGCTACTCTGAACCACTTGTTGCAAAGAATCAATTTGGTAAAACTGTATTTTAGCTCTACATTTGTACCAGTTGCTGGCCTATGTTACAGTTTATTGATTTTTTTAAATGTTTTTTTTTAGAACCACCTGATGCTCCCAACATGCCAAGAATTGGAGAGGTCACCTCTAGCACAGTTGCTCTTAGCTGGCATGAGCCAAAGGACAATGGTAGCCCCATCTTGGGCTACTGGGTTGAGAGACGTGAAGTCAACAGCAAATACTGGATCAGAGTGAACAGCAATCTTTTGAGTGCATTGAATGTTAAGGTTGAGGGTCTTATGGAAGGCCTTGTCTACGTCTTCAGGGTCTGTGCTGAAAACTTAGCTGGCCCAGGAGAATTCAGTGTACCAACTGACCCCCAGGCAGCAATGGATCCAATATGTAAGCATGAGTTTTTTTTTCATTGTCACAATTGGTTTAAATGTTTATTTGTAATTTTATCATTTTTACATTATCAACATATTTTTTGTATTAGTTATTAGTTTTGGTGGCTTAGTTTGTGTGGATATTATTCATAGAGTTAATGAGCATAATGCACCTATGTGACCAGTAGTGACAGTAGTGACAATGGACTTTTCTTGCATAGCACATTCTGTGTTTATAGAAGTTTCGTTAAAACGAGTAAATAAAATTGGTTTTATCTGAATTATACTTGTAAATGCACCTATTTTGCAGTGCCCCCTGGCCCACCTGTACCAAAAATTGTTGATGTCACAAATACAACTATTGATATCAGTTGGCAACCTCCATTGTACAATGGTGGTGGAGAAATCCTTGGGTATCATGTTGAGCGCTGTCTGGTTGGAGAGAAGGACTGGGTCCGCTGCACTGAGTTTAGATGCAAAGACCGCAAGTACACTGTAACTGGACTAACTGAGGGAGCTGATTATAACCTTCGTGTGTATGCTGTAAATGAAGGTGGGCATGGAGCCCCAGGCATGACAGAACCTGTTCAGGCCAAAGAACCTGAAGGTATGTTGAAAAAAAGCATCTTAAGTCCAATAAAGGGAACTGATGTTAGTTCTTGAATGCTATTCTTTTTCATTATTTTTTATCTTACGTGACTAACGTTAAACCTGTTGTAAAGGAATTTCACTTAAATTTTATATCTGAATCAATTTAACAGAGGCTCCAGGAGTTGAGTTTGATATCTCTGTAAGGAATGGAGTCATCATTAGAGCTGGAGAAACATTGCGTCTCCCTGCTGTTGTTACTGGACGACCTGTACCAGAGGTTAAGTGGACAAAGGATGGTGCAGAGCCAGACAAGGAACATGTAGTTATTGATGCAGAAATAAAAAGCAGCACTTTAAGCATCAAAAAAGCTTTAAGAACTGACCATGGCATATACCAGATCACTGGTACAAACCCTAGTGGAACCAAGTCTGTCTCTGTTAAGGTGGATGTGATGGGTATGTGATGGAGATTATTTTAATTTCTCCTGTTATTCCTGCTTTATTCTTGTTTATTATGTCAAATTATTTACTTTTCATTCTTAAAATGTAATCTTTGCGGTGTTTTCTTATATTTGTTTGTACTAAAGATGTTCCTGGACCAGTGGTTGATTTTAAGACAGTTAATGTGAACAAGAAGATGATTTCACTGACCTGGTCAGATCCTTTGGATAATGGTGGAAGTGACATCATGGGTTATGTTGTTGAGAGAAAGGATGCCAAAATGCACATTTACAGACAACCCCTAGAAGTTGCTGCTTGCAAATGTGACATTGTTGGTCTTCTTGATGGAGAAGAATACATGTTCCGTGTGGTTGCAAGGAACAAGTTTGGCCTTGGTGCTCCTGTTGAACTTGGCCCTGTTTTAGCAGTGGACCCCAAAGGTAAATACAACAGAATGCTTATAGAATTCAAATCTTGCACAATTATATATTAAAATTATTTGTTTTATTACATCTTAGGAGTTCCATCTGCCCCTGACAAATTGCGCTACACTGAAAGGACTAAGAATACCATTACTCTGACATGGGAAGCTCCACGTAGCGATGGTGGTTCTCCAATCATAGGCTACTATATTGAAAAGATGAGACAAGACAGCAATGAATATGATGTTGCTAACCGCAATCTTTGCAAAGACCTCACCATCACATTGGAAAATCTGACTGAGAACATGATGTTTGACTTCAGAGTGAAAGCTGTCAATGAGGTTGGTAATGGAGAACCATCCAAAGCAATCAGTGTCAATATCCAGGAAGATGAACGTACGTATCACTCCATATAATACAAGTCATTCATAACTTTTAAACATATGTATATACAATTATTTTTGTCCTTTATTTTAGATTCACCTACTGTTAAGTGGATGAAATTCTTCAAGAGTGATGCAATTATTGTCAAGAAAGGAGCAGCTATTGAAATTCCTGCTGAAATTGTTGGCTTACCCTTGCCTACTTTTGAGTGGACAAAGAATGGAGTAGTTATTGACCAACCCACTGAGACAATGACATTGGAATCGGAGGAGATTAACAGACAAACTATCAATACTAAAATTGGCATTCCTGAATCTGTAAGACAAGATACAGGCATGTACACGCTAACTGCTACAAATACCCGTGGAGTAGGGCAACGCACAATGCGAGTGGATATCTTGGGTAAGGCTTGTCATTCAGTGTCCATATTTACTTGAGCTTGCAAATTTTCTACTATTGGGGAAGTTTTGGAGGTTTCATTGTACAGTACTTATATCATACTTCTAGTAATTAAGTTTCTGAGAGAACAACTCTACTTAAAGTGATTGTATTAGATTATCATTTTGATGCATTGATGGGATGTCTTAACTGTAGTATTACCGTTTCTCTAGATCGCCCATTGCCACCAAGAAACATTGTGGTGTCTGACATCAAAGCTGAGTCTTGCTACCTTACCTGGGATGCTCCAGAGGACAATGGTGGAAGCGATCTTACCAACTACATCATCGAGAAAAGAGATGCCAGTAAAAAGAAGTCTGACTGGGATCAGCTGACATGCTGCATCATGGATAGACGATATGGGGTTAATAATATTATTAATCTTGTTCATTTGAGAGTGTGCCTATCAAAATAAGACTGTGCTATGTACTTGCAATTCTCATTTTTTTATTTCATCCATTTTTGAAGGTGTACAAGTTGGAGGCCTATGGTACTTACCAGTTCCAAATCAAAGCCGAGAACAAATACGGAGTCAGTGATGGTTGTGAATCAGAAAAGGTTGTCCTCAAAGATCCATTTGGTCTTCCTGGGCCACCCCAGAGGCCAAGGATTATTAGCCACACTCGCTCATCCATGGTGGTCACTTGGGAGCCTCCAAAGGACAATGGTGGCTCAACCATTCAAGGCTACTGGCTTGAAAAGAGAGAGCGTGGTGCTGTATACTGGAGTCGTGTTAATAGGGCACCAGTAACAAAACCAGCCGTCAAGGGCCTGGAATACAATGTGCTGCACCTTATTGAGGGTGCAGAGTACAAGTTCCGAGTGATGGCTCAGAATGCAGCTGGTGTTGGACCTCCCAGCGAAGCCACAGAGTGTGTGTTTGCACTTGATCCAAGAAGTAAGTAATCATTCTGATGCTGATCTGAATATGAATTCCAGATCATAATAATAAATAAAATTCTGCATGTTTAAATATTACCTGTAGACCCACCAAGTCAACCACCAGCACCTGTAGTAACAGACAAATCCCCAAGCAGCGTGAGTCTTTCTTGGACCCCACCAGATAGAGATGGAGGAAGTCCAATAAAGGGTTACATTGTTGAAGTTCAGGATGAAGGTTCACATGAGTGGAAAAGGATCAATACACCAGACAAGCTGATCCTGACTAATTCCTATACTGTGCCTGGGCTTAAAGAAAATAAGAAATGCAGGTTCAGGATTGTTGCTGTCAATGCTGCTGGTGAATCTGAGCCAAGTCCCAGAACTTCTGATATAATCGTACAGGATATTCTGGGTAATTTACTGCTGTGTACACATGTTTCAGTATTACAGAATAATATTTAAAACATACATGTAGAAAGTAATATGTGATTAAATATATATTTGATTGATATGTTCACAGAGGAACCTGTCATTACCATCGATGTCACATCTCAGGAGCTTCTGAACTGTCGTGCTGGAACAACCCTAAAGATTCCAGCCACCATTTCTGGTAAACCTCTTCCAAATGTGACCTGGGAGTTTGATGGAACTGCCCCATCAGAGAAAAAGAATGAGCGTCACACTCTGCCAGTGGATTCAGATGTAGGATAAGTCTCTCTTTTTTCAAGACACAGAGCTCAAACAAACTTGCATTTTTTATACAATACATTTTGTCTTTAAACTTTGCAGATATCATCCAGTGATACAACATCAGTAGTGACAATCCCTGAAAGTAAATTAAACCACTCTGGGCGATACATCATCACTGCCAATAACCAGGCTGGCACTAAAATCGTTAAAGTTCGCGTGAATGTGCTTGGTAAGCAACATTGAATATGAATTTCCTAAAATTCTGAAACATTAAAAACTAAAACAGTAGCAACATCCTTACAATGCATATGTCTTAAATTATGTATTAAAGTATATCACCTAATGTGCCTCATGTGTCTAGATTTGCCTGGAGCTCCTAAAGACATCACAATAAGTGACATCACACGTGGTACATGTAGACTGAGCTGGAAGCCTCCAGACTGTGATGGTGGTGACAGAATTAAGAGCTACTTTATTGAGAAAAAGACTGTTGAAGGAAAGGCTTGGACAAAAGTCAACCCAGCTTGCACAACACAGTCTTTAGTTGTGCCAGACCTTATTGAAGGGCAAGAATACTTGTTCCGCATAAGAGCTGAGAACCGCTTTGGTTTTGGGCCCCATACCACAACTATTCAGGGGACTATGGCCAGGGATCCCATTCGTAAGCATATTTTGTAAATAAGTCTCAATCAAAATGCTTCAAATAGTTCATCCAAACTATAAAAAATACATATGTTTTGCAGATCCTCCTGATCCTCCCATAAGAGTCAAAATCATAGATGTATCCAAGGGCATTGTGACTCTGACATGGAAGCCACCTAAGAATGATGGTGGTGCACCTGTGACTCACTACAATGTTGAGCGTTTGTGGTGGGATAGCAGTGGAAACCAACAAGAGTCCTGGAGACAGTGTAACCGCCGTGATATTGATACCACTACTTTTAAAGTGGAGGATCTTCATGAAGGAGCTGAATATGAATTCCGTGTTAAGGCTGTGAATGAAATTGGTGCAAGCAGACCATCCTCTACAGCAGGGCCAATTATTGTTAAAGATCAGAACAGTATGTACTGAACAATACATGCAAACTAATTGAACGAGTCTGAGAGTTGCATTTAATACCAATCTTCCTTGTTCACTTTCAGGAGCACCTTTCATTGAGCTTCCAGAATTCATGGAGGTTGAACAGGGCACAGATGTCCATATTGTTGCCAAGATTAAGGGATGCCCATTCCCAACTCTCACGTGGCAAAAGGCTCCACCTCACAAGGGTGAAAACAAGGTTGACGTTGAATATAATGAGCACATCAACAAGCTTGTGGCTGACGATAGCTGCACACTGTTGATCCAGCAAGGCAAACGCTCAGATACTGGCCTCTACACACTTACAGCTAGCAATAGCCTTGGCACTGTTTCAAAGGAAATGAGGCTTAATGTTCTAGGTAAATTTCAGTCACCATTTTGTTTATATAAGACATAACTGTTTTTGTTTATATATGAAGACATAACGACTCTCTTCTTTTAAAACAGGACGTCCTGGGGCTCCATCTGCACCCATCAAATTTGAGGAAATTCGTGCTGAACAGATAACACTGTCATGGTTGCCTCCGAAAGATGATGGTGGCTCTAAAATTACAAACTACACCATTGAGAGGCGTGTTGTCAACAGGAAGACTTGGATACCTGTCACTAGTGAACCCAAAGAGAGAATATATACAATTGAGAATCTAATGCCAGGTCATGAGTACATTTTTCGGATTAGGGCTCAAAACAAATATGGTGTTGGTGATCCTCTTGACAGTGAACCTGAAGTAGCCAGAAATGTGTTTAGTAAGTATACATTCACACCTTTAAAGATGCTATGGAAGGTGCTAATGGAACAGTTCATTCAAAAAGATCAAAATCCTTTCATTATTTACTCACCCTTCACTTGTTTCAAACATGCTTGACTTGATTTCTTCTACTGAATACAAAAGAAGATAATTTAAATAAAGCTGTAAATATAAAACCAGTCACTTTCAAATTATTTGTTTTTCCTACTAAGGAACTTACTGGATTATTGATTACATTGTTACATGATTCTAGCTTTCTTCCAAATCATCTTTAGTGTTCTACAGAATACAAAGGTGTGAGTAAATTTTTTTTTGGATGAACTATCCCTCTAAAAATATGCTGTATGTTAAGATTACATTTATTTTACTTCATAACTTTGATTATGTTATGTGTTTTTAAAGTGCCACCTGGCCAATGCGAGAAGCCAACAATTTCTAGCGTCACAATAGACTCCATGACTGTGAATTGGGAAGAGCCAGAGTCCGATGGAGGCAGTCCTATCACAGGTTATTGGCTTGAGCGTAAAGAAACTACATCTAAACGCTGGAGCAGAGTAACTCGTGATCCAGTCCGACCCATGCCAATGGGTGTGTCTCACAGAGTCACAGGACTCATTGAGGGTTCTCAGTATTTGTTCCGTGTAAGTGCAATTAATGCAGCAGGAGTTGGACCTCCAAGTGAGCCATCTGAACCAACATTTGCCAGAGAACCTATAGGTAGGAGAAGCATTCATTTTGAGATTCCGTAGCTGAAATATTTTTAAAAACGTGCTCTCACACTATGACAAATTGTTTTTTTGCAGCTCCTCCTTCTCCTCCAACTCCTAAAGTCACAGACTGGACAAAGACTACAGCAGACTTGGAATGGATTCCACCTTTGAAGGATGGGGGTTCAAAGATAATTGGATACTTTGTTGAATACAAAGAGGAGGGCACAGAAGCATGGGTTAAGGTCTGTTTCTGAACATTAACATTTTCGCAAAAAAGGTATACTTTTCATATAGTTACACAATCAATAAAATACTCTGTTACAGGCCAAAGACAAGGAAGTTAGAGGAACTAAATTTGTGATCGCTGGACTGAAAGAGAATGCATGGTTTAAGTTCAGAGTCATTGCATTGAATGCTGCTGGTCTGGGTGAACCAGGTGAAGTTGCTGATGCTCTTGAAATGAAGGACCGTATAAGTAAGTCTCAGCAATTCAATATTTAACTGAACTAAGTCTTATTTAATTGTTGGTGTGAGAGAACAAAAGCCTAGTGATTTATATGCATTTTGAATTTAATTTAACAATTGTTATTTCAGTTTTGCCAGTCCTTGAGCTGGATGTTTCAGTAAAGGAAAAGATGGTTATTCATGCTGGAGGTGTTATTCGTATCCTGGCTTACGTGTCAGGCCAACCTCCCCCTGTGATAACATGGAGCAGAGGTGAATACCCAGTCCCATCAGAAGCTGTCATTGAAACGACCTCAATCAGCTGCTCGATGGTAATTAAAGACTGTACTAGAGCACAACGAGGTGTTTATACAATAACAGCCAAAAATGATGGAGGAGAGGTGAAGAAGTCTGTCATTGTTGAAGTACTTGGTAAGTGCGAATGATAGAGTAAAAGGTACATAATTACAAATAGTCCACACATTAAATTGAAAAAGAGGCATTACAAAAATTACATTTCCTTGTCTTATTTTGCTTCTTCAGATGTCCCTGGTCCAGTGGGTGTACCATTCACAGCAGAAAATCTTACAAGTGAATCATGCAAGTTGAACTGGTTTTTCCCCGATGATGATGGTGGATCTGCCATCTCCAACTACATAATTGAGAAACGTGAAGCTGAGCGCAAGGCTTGGACTTCTTGCTCCTACACAGCTGGAAGACAAAATGCTGTAGTAAATAATCTGGTGCTAAAAAAGGCATATTTCTTCAGAGTTGCAGCTGTAAATGCAATTGGAGTAGGTCCTTTCAACCAAACAGCATGTGAAATTGTGATTAAAGATCGCATCAGTAAGTATTTGTCATTCTAAATTATTTCCTTTGTTTTAAAATAAATTAAATGACTAAATTACTCAGCTCTAAAATAATATTCAGCATGGATTGTGGTAAATCATCATTTGACCTCTTTGTGTTTAGATGTTCCAGACCGCCCAGATGAGCTTGAGGTGACTGCTATTACTAAAGACTATATTAGTCTGACTTGGAAACCACCTAAAAATGATGGAGGATCTGAAGTGATATCATACATTCTTGAAGCACGCACGATTGGCAAGGACAAGTTTGTCAGACTTACTAAAGACAAACTGATGGATAGGAGATACACTTACGATGGTCTCCGTGAAGGCGACACATATGAATTCCGTGTCAGTGCAGTGAATGAAGTTGGACCGGGCAAACCATCATTTTCCACTAAGCCAATTACATGCAAAGATGAACTTGGTATGTTTTTTTTCAAACTTCAACTCTTTTTCACTCTGCTAAAATAATAATGATTTTTTTGTCTTTTATCTTATCTTGTCCAATTTTAGAACCCCCTACAATTGAACTGGACTTCCGTGATAAAGTGGTTGTGCGAGTTGGTGAAAGCTTTGCACTCCAAGGCCGTTACACTGGAAAACCAGCCCCATCTGTCACCTGGTCAAGGGATGACAAAGACCTGAAAGCAGACAATCACATAAAGTTTAAAAATACTCTTACCACAATGTGCCTGGGTATTGTGAAAGCTCAACGTGGACACAGTGGCAAATATTGTGTGACAGTTGAAAACTGTACTGGTGCTCGCAAAGGCATCTGTAATGTCATAGTTGCAGGTAAGTGTCATCAAATTAGGAAAATGTTTACTGAGTAATAAAATATGCGAAATAAAAGTACATATATTGTTCTGATAAATATCATACAACACATCTTACCTGTGAATATTCTCTGCATTTTTTTAGATCGACCATTGCCTCCAGAAGGCCCAGTTGTCTTTGATGAAGTTCACAGAGATTACATGGTCATTTCTTGGAAGCCCCCTCTTGATGATGGTGGATCTGAAATTTCTAACTACATCATTGAGAAGAGAGACGTAAACAGGGACATGTGGACAACTGTAACATCTGCCACCACAAAAACCCACTGCAAAGTGCCTAAGCTTGTAGAGGGCCGTGAATACGTTTTAAGAATAAGTGCTGAGAACATGTATGGCATAAGTGACCCACTGGAATCAGAAGAGATGAAAGCTAAAGATTTATTCAGTAAGTAAAAAACAATTAAACATTAAAGCTGTAAAGTATTTTGTTCCTAATATCCTTCACATAATTACAGGAGTACCTGAGGCACCCGAGCAGCCCACTGTAAAGGAGGTTTATAATGATTCAGCACTGGTTATTTGGAACCGTCCTCGGGATGGTGGAAAGCCCATCACAAATTATATTTTGGAAAGGAAGGAGCCCTCAGCAAAGAGATGGTCTCGTGCAACGAGAGATCTAATCTACCCTGCTACACAGTATAGGGTACAAGAACTTGTTGAAGGCTGTGAATATGAATTCCGTGTAACAGCAGAAAATGAAATTGGCACTGGAGATCCTAGTGTTCCAAGTAAACCTATTCTTGCTAAGGATCCCATTGGTAAGTCTTAAAGTTTCGATGATTTAATTTTGTAAATACAAATCAGGAATTAATTATTTTTATTGTTCTTTATTAATTTATTCAATTCAATTCTTTACTAGTCCTGCCAAGCCCACCTGTTTTGCCTGAAGCTGTTGACAAGACTAAAGATTCTGTGAGTTTGTCATGGCGAGTTCCCCGTCATGATGGTAAAGGCAAAATTTTTGGTTACTTGATCGAGTATCAGAAGCCAGGTGCAATCGAATGGATCCGGGCAAATGAAACTCCTGAATCATGCCCAGACACCAAGTTTGTTGTTACAAATCTACCAGAAGGTGGAGAGTTTCAGTTCAGAATTATGGCAGTAAATGCAGCTGGAAAATCTGAGCCTGCATATGTCAAGGAACCAGTAAAAGTTCATGACAGACTTGGTAATTTCTTCTTTATTTAATTTTTTACATATTAATATACATAATATGAATACTGAAGGGTAGCTGTTTTATAACTATAAATAAAAGCAATTACCTATGAATGTAATTGGAACCAGTTATATTTAAATTTCATAGTTACATCATCATTCATTTTTCTAACTTTCTAATCTGAATTTTTATGCAGAGGAGCCAGAGTTGTTGTTACATGCCAATATGGCACGTGACCACCTTGCCATGGTTGGGACAGATATTACACTCAGTGCTACAATTAAAGGCATGCCAATTCCCACTGTCTCTTGGAAAAAGAATGATGGTGAAGTTCCTGCCCATTGCCTTATTGAGGTCACAGCAACCGGAAGCAAACTTCACATTAAGAAGTGTACCCGTGCTGACAGTGGCAATTATACCATCACTATTCAGAACGCAGCTGGATCGAAATCTGCTACATGCTCTGTTCTTGCTCTTGGTATTTTTAAAAATTATACTTATGCACTATACACTCTGTGTGTACTGTAAATTTAAACAATTGTGGCACCATGATGACTGTTTCTCTTTTTGATCTAGATAAACCTGGACCTCCAAGGAATCTTGCCATCTCTGAAATCACAAGTGAATCAGCTTACCTGACATGGCAAAAGCCAGAAGATGATGGCGGGGCTGTGATTTCCCACTATGTTGTGCAAAAGAAAGATGTAGCAGCTGAGAACTGGGTTCCAGTATGTGCTGCATCTAAGAAACTTAGCCTCATGGCTCAGTATCTGATGGAGGGAATTCAGTATCTCTTCAGAGTTGCAGCTGAGAATCAATTTGGCCGGAGTGCATTTGTTGAAACTAACAAACCTATCAAGGCAGTTGATCCTCTATGTAAGTATTCATTCTTTAGTATTTAACATGTATTTATTTATTTATTTTTTTTATATTTAAATATTTAAATTAATTTGCATTTTTAATTTGCATATAAAGATCCCCCTGGTCCACCTAAGAATCTGCATCATGTGGATGCAGACAAAACTGAAGTGTGGCTTCAGTGGGAGTGGCCTGATCGCACAGGTGGAAGTGAGATCACTGGATTTATTGTTGAGCATCAAGAAGAAGGTGCCACTGACTGGGTTACCTTCAAGACTGTCAGTAATCCTCAGTGCCATGTTACTGGTCTCGTGGAGGGCAAAACCTACAGATTCCGAGTAAAATCACAAAATGCTATTGGCATTAGTCGTCCAGACACCAGTGTGCCAATAACGTGTCAGGAGAAAACCTGTAAGACAATATGTTATTATATCATCTTATTTTTAAATAAAAAAAAATGTAATTGACAACATATAATTACATTTTATGATGCTATAATACATCAACTATTTTATTTTTCAGTGGCTCCAACTATTGAAGTGGATGTGAAGCTTATTGAAGGCCTTGTTGTTAAGGCAGGCAGTACAATACTCCTCCCAGCAGTCATGTTAGGAATCCCAACTCCAACAGCCAAGTGGCAAAGTGAAGGAAATGAGCTTAAAACTGAAGGCAAATTTAAGATTGTTACTGAAGGAAATTCAACAACATTGGCTATTAGTGAATGTGCCAGAACTGACAGCGGAGAGTATAGTCTTACTGTATCAAACCCTGCTGGAAGCAAGTCTGTTGCTCTTCATGTCACAGTCCTTGATGTTCCATCTGCTCCAGTTGGCCCTGTAAATATCCTTGAAGTTACTCCTGATCATATGATAATCCAGTGGCGTGCACCAAAAGATGATGGTGGTTCACCATTGATGAGCTATGTTGTAGAGAAGAAGGATGTCAAAAAGCCTTGGGAACCATGGTCAGTAGTAAGTTCTGGAGGTACCAGCACAAAGGCTAAAATTCCTCGTTTGGAAAAGGGGCGTGAATATATTGTGCGTGTACGTGCTGAGAACAAAATTGGCATTGGTGCTGGACTTGAAAGTCCCCCTACTATTGCCAAGCAAATGTTTGATCCACCAGGTCCTCCTGGCCAACCAACATGTTCTGATATTACAGAAAATGCTGTAACAGTATCATGGGCCGAACCAGAAACAGATGGTGGAAGTCCTGTAAGTGGCTATATAGTTGAACGCAGGGAGATGACCGGAAAATGGATTCGTGTAAATAAAACACCAGTGTTGGATATAAGATACAGGGTTTGTGGTCTGTTTGAGGGCAACAGCTATGAATTCAGAATATTTGCTGAAAATGTTGCTGGTGTAAGTGAGCCTTCATATCCATCAGACCCAATGAAAGCAAAACGTCCAATTACTCCTCCGGGGCCTCCCAGTAACATTAAGCTGAAGGACTGGAGCAAGTCATATGCAGATTTGGTATGGACCAAACCTTCCCGAGATGGTGGCAGCCCTATCCTAGGCTATGTTGTTGAATGCCAGAAATCAGGTTCTGCACAGTGGGATAAAATAAACAAGGATCTAATTAAGTTCTGTGCATTTAGAGTACCTGGTCTTAGTGAAGGCATAGAATACAGATTCCGTATTAAAGCTTCAAACAAAGTTGGAGATGGTGAGCCAAGAGAACTCACTGAAACTGTGCTTGCCAAGGACATTCTTGTTCCTCCTGAGGTGACGGTTGATGTTGCTTGTCGTGACCTCTTAACAGTAAGAGCAGGCCAGATCATCAACCTTGTGACCCGTGTCAAGGGCAGACCTGATCCTGAAATCACTTGGACTAAAGATGCAAGAGTTTTAGGCAGAGATAAACGCACTGAAATGAACAATAACTTCCCTCTTGTTGAGCTGGTAATTCAGGAAGCTGTTAGAGCTGATTATGGAAAATATGCAATTCAGGCAAAGAACAGCAGTGGTCAAGCACAAGCTACAATTATAGTCAATGTGCTTGATATTCCTGGAGCCTGTCAGAATTTGAAGGTTGCTTATGTGACTAAAGATTCATGTATGGTATCCTGGGAAAATCCTGAAGATAATGGTGGCACTGAAATTACTAATTACATAATTGAGTGCAGACAACCAAGTCAAAGAGGGTGGACAGTTGTAACGTCTGACTGCACCAAACGACTTGTCAAAGCTCCACTTGTTCAGAATTGTGAATATTTCTTCCGTGTGAGTGCAGAGAATAAAATTGGAGCTGGTCCACCAACAGAATCCAAAACACCAGTCCTTGCCGTTGACCCAGTTGAGAAACCTGGTGAACCAGAGAACTTCCAAATCACTGAAATTGGCAAAACATTTGTCTTCCTTAAATGGAAGAAACCAGACTATGATGGTGGTAGTCGTAACCTTGCTTACCATATTGAAAAGAAGCCTAAAGAAGCAGATGAGTGGGAAAGATTACACAAGGGTGCTATCAAAGAAACCTATTTCATGGCTGACAGATGTATTGAGAACCAAATTTATCAATTTAGAGTTCAAACTAAGAATGAGGGTGGAGAGAGTAACTGGGTGACAACAGCTGAAGTTCTTGTAAAGGAGGAACTTGTTCAGCCAGAGCTTAAAGTCAAAATGGTTGGTACTCTTGTTGTTAAAGCAGGAGATGCAGTTGCAATTGAGGCAGAGCTTATAGGAAAACCTCAGCCTGATGTTAAATGGTCTAAAGAAAGTGACACTAGAGATATCACCAAAAGCCCAAGAGTGCAGGTTGAAACTGGCACCAACTTCACAAAATTACTACTCTCAAATTCAAGACGTGGGGATACTGGAAAATACATAATCACTGCAACAAATGCTGCTGGAACCTGTTCTGCTGAGGCCAAGGTGAATGTTCTTGATAGACCAGGCCCTATTAGAGACTTGAAAGTTTCAGATATTTCCATTGACAGGTGCAAGCTTGCATGGGAGATACCAGAAGATGATGGTGGTTGTGAGATTTACAACTACATTATTGAAAAATGTGAAACAAAGAGAGGAGTATGGTCAATTCATTCAGCTGCTATAATTACCAACTCAGCTAAAGTTACGCGACTTATTGAAGGCAATGAATACATATTCCGTGTGAGAGCTGAAAACAAGATGGGTGCTGGCCCTGCTGTTGAATCCGAGTCTGTTGTTGCAAGGACCCAGTTTAGTAGACCAGGTGCTCCTGATGCTCCAGAAGTGACAAAAATTACAAAAGACACAATGGTTGTAATGTGGTGCTCCCCTGATAACGATGGAGGGAAACCTATCACTGGTTATATTCTTGAGAAAAAAGAAGAACATGCCATTCGGTGGGCTCCTGTTGTTAAATCTCCAATTGCAGGGACACAAATGACAGTTACAAGTTTACTACCAAATCATGAATACCAGTTCCGTGTCAAGGCTGAAAATGAAATTGGAGTTGGTGATGCAAGCAAGCCATCCAGATCATTCACTGCAAGAGATCCAGTTGGTATGTCCAGTCAGTCAAATATTTGGTCAAATATTTGGTCAGTCCCATTTTTATTGTTCTTCTTTTTGCAGAGCCTCCTGGTCCTGTTAGTAACTTAAAGGTTACTGACAGCTCAAAGACATCAATTACTCTTGCATGGACAAAGCCTACATATGATGGAGGTGCTCCTCTTATTGGATATGTTGTTGAGATCAGAGTCAAGGGTACAGGAAAGAAGGGGGATGAGGGTTGGAAAAGATGCAACGTTGCTGCGCAGTTGATTGGAACAGAATTCACAGTCTCTAGCCTGGACGAGAAGCTTGAATATGAATTCCGTGTGTCAGCACAAAATCAGGTTGGCTTGAGTCAGCCAACTAATCTTGAGGGAGCTGTCACACCAAGAGAAGTCTTGGGTGAGTTTACTTGACTTTTCTTTACATTTTTTACTCAACATTAATTTCTAATTCAGTTGGGGAGGATTAATGGTTAGGGAGTTGGAATTGTAATGGAAAGGTTTCAGGTTCGATTCCTGGTCCCGGCGGGAATTGAAGATGGGGGGAGTGCATGAAACCACACTCTCTTCATCTTTTATACCCAGCTGAGGTGTTCTTTAGCAAGGCTAATTGCTCAAGAGGTACTGAAATTGCTCCCTGGGTGCTGGAAGCAATAGCTGCCCACTTCTCTGTGTATGCTCGCTGTGTGTGTGTGTTCCTAATTCACTGTCTTGATGCCTTTCCCCATTTCAGAGGCCCCTGAGATTGATTTGGATGCAGACTTGAAGAAAGGACTTACTGTTAGGGCAGGATGCCCAATAAGATTAGTTGCAACAATCAGAGGCAGACCCGCTCCGAAAGTCTTATGGAGGAGAATGGGAAAAGATAATGTTGTTCAGAAGGGCCATGTCGATCTCATTGACACCATGACATTCCTTGTTATCTCTGAAAGTACTCGTGATGATTCAGGCAAATATTCATTGAACGTATCCAGTACAGCTGGAGAGAAAGCTGTGTTTGTGAATGTCAAAGTACTTGGTAAGTAAAAAAAATGCATTATGTATTACTCTGATAACAAAAATCACAACCAAAACATTTGAATTAATTTTAAATAAGATATCGGAAAAATTAAACATAGCAATACATAAACTATCCAATTATTCATTAATCATACATTTCATTTTTTTCTTTTTCAAAATTAGATACACCTGGACCTGTTGATGGTCTTGAAGTTGCTGACATGACAATGTCGTCTTGTAACCTCACATGGTCTCCACCTGAAACTGATGGTGGCAGTAACGTAACTCATTACATTGTAGAGAAACGAGAAATTGATCGCAAGACATGGGCAACTGTGAAAGCTAATGTTGAAAACACCACATTTAAAATGAGCAATCTCGTCCCAGGAACAGAGTATTACTTTCGTGTAATAGCTGTAAACGAGTATGGTCCTGGTGTCCCAAGAGTTACACCAAAATCCTATCTGGCCTCTGATCCAGTCAGTAAGTGCAATTCTTAGCCCTATAAATTTTCAGTGCTTTGAAATTCTTTTTAAAAGGGTATTAACATGTCAATTGTTTTTCTTTTATTAAGGTAAGCCTGATCCACCACAAAAAGTTGATGTTCTGGAGATTTCTAAGAACAGTGCCACTGTTGGATGGGTAAAACCACTGCGTGATGGAGGAGCTAAAATTGATGGCTACGTTATTGACTATCTTGAACTCCCAATGCCTAAACCTCCCAAACAACCAGTGGAGGTTGAAGGTGAGGCTGAACCTGGTGTAGAGCCTGTGGTTCAACCACCACCTGAACCTGTGGCTGCAGAAGAGGAGAAAGAGGAGAAAAAAGAGGAATGGACACCATATACAGTTGTAAAAGGTTTGAGCATCTCCATTGCTGGACTAAAGGAGGGAAGAAAATACCGCTTCAGAGTGGCAGCAAGAAACTCCATGGGATCCAGTCTTCCTACAGAGACCAGAGAAGCTTATGAGATAAAGGAGCAGATGTGTAAGTTACAGAATATATATATATATATATATATATATATATATATATATATATATATATGACACACACACGCACATATATATATATATATAGTTGAAGTCAGAATTATTAGCCCTCCTGAATTATTAGCCTCTCTGTTTATTTATATATATATATTTATTTATATATATATATATATATATATATATATATATATATATATATATATATAATCTTCAGAACATATTTTGAATAAGACTTTAACTAAAAACTATTTCATTTTGTGTTTTCTTTTCAGTTGAACCCAAAATTATTATGACAGAGCTTGTCACTGCAAAAGCGGGGGCAAAACTGAGGGTTGAGGCTCTTGTATCTGGAAAGCCAGCACCAGCGTGCCAGTGGAAACGAGGAGAAAATAATGTTGTCTCATCAAGTCGTCTTGCTGTGCACAAATCTCAGAACATGTGTGTGCTCATCATTAAGGATGTTTCAAGACAAGACAGTGGTGAATATAGCCTTGTTGCTGAGAATTCCACTGGAAAAATTGAGCAGACTTTGAAAATCATCATCAGAGGTTAGAGCCTATCATTTTCATCATCACCACCCAACAAAAATGGGCTACGTTATCTTGTAGTTAATTGTTTGTAACATTCTTTTCTATCAGATATTCCTGGACCACCTGAGCCACCATTTGAGATCAGTGACATTGACTCTGATGCCTGTACCCTATCTTGGAACAAACCTACTGAGGATGGGGGTAGCAATATCACTAATTATGTGGTTGAGAAATGCGATGTCAGCAGAGGTGACTGGGTTACTGCTCTTTCCAGCTGTGGCAAAGCTGGCTGCAGAATAGGAAAACTTATTCCTGGAAAGGAATATATCTTCCGTGTCCGTGCTGAGAACAGATTTGGAATTTCAGACCCGCTTGCATCTGAAAGAATGGTTGCCAAGTTCCCCTTCGGTGAGTTGAAATTTTTGCATGTGCAGTAGCTGTCAACTTGCAACTGATGAAAAATAATTATGCAGCCTATTTGTCAGTGTTTAACAAATTAATTTTCTTTAAGATGTTCCTGGTGAGCCTTTGAACTGCCGCATCAATAAAGTGAACAAGGACTGCATGTTTGTGGCTTGGGATAAGCCAGAGTCTGATGGTGGCAGTCCAGTTACTGGATACTACATTGAACGCAAAGAGAGAAACAGTCTCCTCTGGGTTAAGGCTAATGATTCTGTTGTCCGCACAACTGAATATCCTTGTGCTGGCCTAATTGAGGGTCTTGAATACACTTTCAGAGTATCAGCTATAAATCGAGCTGGACAGGGCAAACCAAGCAAGAAAACTGAGTTCATCACAGCAAGAACACCTGTTGGTATGTCCATGTAACATACTGTACATTGTCATCTATAAATATTTGCACATTAGATGTTTATATTCATTGTTTTTCTTTCGTTTTTTTTATTTATTTCTAGATGCTCCTGGAAAACCAGAGGTGCTGGATGTGACTAAGAATGCAGTTTCACTGGTTTGGACCAAACCAAAAAATGATGGTGGTAGCAAGATTATTGGTTACTATGTTGAGGCAATGAGACTTCCAGGAGACACTTGGGTGCGTTGCAACACAAGTAGTCAAAATGTGCCTCGTGAGGAGTACATTGCAACTGGGTTAGAAGAGGGTGCTAATTACCAGTTTAGGGTAATTGCCAAGACAGCTGTTAACATTAGCAGACCCTCTGAAATCACTGACCCCATTCTGGTGTCTGCAGAAAATGGTAAATTTTTTTTTATGTTTTATAATATCATTTAAATGTTTTCTGAATGTAATTTGCCTAACTGTGTTCGTCATGTTTGCTTGTCTGTAGTTCCTCCAAGAATTGAGCTTTCAATACAGATGAAGAAGATGTTGCCAGTGAAAGCTGGGTCAGATGTTTGCCTAGAAGCTGAAGTTTTTGGTAAACCAATGCCTAAGGTTACTTGGAGCAAAAACGGAGAAACGTTGAAAGCTGACAAAGAATTCAAGATGTCTCAAAAGAGACATCTCTTTTCTCTCAGCCTTGATGCAGTTACTAAACTTCATGCTGGAAATTATGGAATTCATGCTGCAAATGCAAGTGGTAATACAACTGCAGAAATACAGCTTAAAATATTAGGTGAGTTTCAGTGTATTTGTATTGTTTTGCCAAATTACTAAACAGCAGATATAACGACATATTTATTGGCATAACTATAATCACACTTTACACTAACACAGATATACCTGGCCCGCCTGCCTCTATCAAGCTTGATGAGATACTTTCAGATCAGGTCAAGCTGAGCTGGGAGGCTCCACTTGCTGATGGTGGCTCTCCAATCACAAATTATGTTGTTGATAAACGTGAAACAAGTAGGGCTAACTGGGCCCAAGTTTCTGCTAAAATCAGTCGGGATACAACAGGATGTTCAGTAGAGAGACTGATTGAGGGGCATGAGTACCAGTTCCGTGTTCGTGCTGAAAACCACTATGGTACTGGTGATGCCATCATATCAGACCCAGTTGTTGCAAGAAATCCCTTCAGTAAGGCCTTTCTATTCTTCAATTTTTATTATAGTAAAATATAGAAAAATGTCTTTGTTGTAATCTACTTGTCATTTATAGCTGTTCCTGGAGCATGTGACCCACCTGTCCTCACAAATATCACAAAGGAACGTATGACTGTAAGCTGGAAGGAACCATCTGATGATGGAAATTCACCTATTCTTGGATATTTAGTTGAGAAACGTGAAACCAAGGAAGTGAACTGGACAAAACTAAACAGAAAACCCTTGCTGGAGAGAACACTTGAGGTTGGAGGTCTTTCCGAAGGAGCTCAGTATGAGTTCAGAGTGATTGCTGTTAATAAAGCTGGCCTTGGCAAACCCAGTGATCCATCCAATGCTGCCTCAGCTCTTGATCCTTTATGTAAGCATCAGAAGTACAATATGTTTTTTATCTCCTAATATGTGAGAGAATTTATAAATAACTCTTAATATTTTTACAGATCCTCCAGGCCCACCAATATCTCCCAAGGTAATAGATACCACCAACAGCACCATAAAACTAACTTGGACTAAGCCTGCAAATGATGGTGGAAGTGAAATTCTGGGATACCTTGTTGAATGCAAGAGAACTAACACAACAGACTGGATAAGATGCAATGTACCGAAGAACCTTCAGGATACAAATTATGTTGTGACTGGACTCTTGGAGAACTCAGAGTACCAACTTCGTGTTAGTGCTGTAAATAAAATTGGATTCAGCCAGCCTTGTGAAGTTCCTGAAAAACACATTGCCAAGGATGTTTTTGGTACAAATATATTTCTAATTTTAAAATAATCAATGGTATATTTTGTAAATACTTATGTATTTTATTTGTTCAAATACTATTGATGAATTCCTAAAATAAAGAAGTAATATTTTCCTATGTTGTTCCAGTTACTCCTGAGGCTGAGCTTGATGCGGAGCTGAAGGATACTTTGGTGCTTACAGCTGGCAGCAAAATGAAACTTCATGCCAAAATTAAGGGTCGACCAATCCCCAGGGTGACCTGGGCCAAGATGAACACAAACATTAAGGACAGACAAGGGATCATAATCAAGACGACTGACACAGATACCCTAGTTTGTGTTGAGAAAGTAAACAGATACGATGCAGGGAAATACATTCTGAATCTTGACAGTGTAAGCGGAATGAAGATGTACACTGTCATTGTCAAGGTCCTTGGTAAGTTGTGAAATTAACCAGATTTAAAATGTATGTACAATTTCACATTAACTAAAGTATATTGTGACTCCTAAATACAAACAGATACCCCTGGACCTCCACTGAATTTGATGATAAAAGAAACATCGAAGGACAGTGCCTCCATCCTATGGGATGAACCTCTAATTGATGGTGGAAGTGAAATCACAGGTTACATTGTTGACAAAAGAGATGCAGAAAGAAAAGCATGGTCAAATGTTACAACTTCCTGTACAAAGACATCTTTCAAGATCGAAGATTTAGAGCCTGGCAGATCATATTGCTTCAGGGTTTTGGCTCAAAATCAGTATGGTATTGGTGAGCCATGTGAAACAGTGGATGCTGTCAGAGCTTCTGGTAAGTGAAGATAAATAGTCTTTATTTAGTCCTTATTTGCAGAAAAAAATGTCACTGTGTATTTTTAGAAAAGTAAATTTTCTATTTAATAAACTAAATATATATCTTTCAGAACAACCTGGACCAGTTATGGACTTTAAGACCTTACTGGTAACCAAGGACTCTTGTACACTTTCATGGAAAAAACCCATCAGTGATGGAGGAAGCCGAATCATTGCATACGTGCTTGAGGTCCTTAATGGCGAAGACAAATGGAAGGAGCTTCTTCGTTCAAAAAACATGCAATATAGTGCAAAGGATCTTGTAGAAGGAAGGGAGTACAAGTACAGAGTATTTGCAACAAACGATTCTGGTGATGGCCCTGTGAAAGAACTCTCTGTAATGGCAAAAGATATCAATGGTGAGATTTCTAATTTAGTTTGGACATAGAAAAGAAATTCTCTAGAGATACATCGAGTGTATTGTGCTTTAAACTGCCCTCCTTAAAGATAATTTTTCTATTTTATTTTAGTTCTTCCAAGCTGTGACTTACGGGATTTGCCTAACTTGAATTACATTGCAAAAGAAGGAAGCAATGTTCGTCTAAAGATTCCTATTATTGGAAAGCCCACCCCTGTTGTATCATGGAAGAAGGGAGAAGATGAAAATCTCACAGACACAGGAAGAGTGTGTGTAGAATCAACTGCTGTAAACACAACTCTCTTGATCCGTGACTGCCAAAGAACAGATGCCTCAAAATACACCATCACTCTTCGCAATTCTGCTGGAACAAAAGAGTCCACAATTTTTGTCAGAGTTGTTGGTAAACCAGGAATTCCAAATGCACCAATAAAGTTCAAGGAGGTGACTGCAGATGGTGCAACATTAAAATGGAGTGCTCCTAAAGATGATGGTGGATCAGAAGTCACCAACTATATTCTTGAGAAACGTGACTCCATTACTAACATGTGGGTTACTGTGTCTTCATCTGTGGACACAAACAGTTTCAGAGTGACTGGTCTACATGAGGGAACAGAATACATATTTAGAGTTAGTGCAGAAAACAAATATGGAATTGGTGAAGGCCTCAAATCAGAACCTATGGTTGCCAAGCATCCTTTCAGTGAGTGAAATTTAAATTTGTTATCAGTTGTCAAAGTATGTACTAAAAATGTACTAAAAATAATATCATGTGTAAAAAAAAAAATCTCACTTTTTTTATGATTATTTCACCAGATGTACCAGATTCACCTCCTCCCCCACAAGTCATGAGTATGCGCCATGATTCAGCAACTCTTACATGGTTTGATCCAAGAAAAACTGGAGGCTCACCAATCACAGGTACTGACATAATAAAAATAAGACATTAGCTAAGCTACAAGTAAAACAAATAAAATAGGATATTTCAACATTTTTCTTTTGCTTACAGGCTACCATGTTGAATTCAAGGAAAGAAACAGCATGTTATGGAAAAGAGCGAACTCAGCGCCTTTGAAGATGAGAGATTTCAAAGTAACAGGCTTAACAGAGGGTCTAGAATATGAATTCAGGGTTATGGCTATTAATCTGGCTGGTGTTGGTAGACCTAGCCTTCCCACTGAGCCAATGGTTGCTTTGGATGCTATTGGTAAGAACAGCTTCAAAGTCCTGAGTATTAATATACACTTTTTTTGTTGGAGTTTGATTTTTAATCATTTGCTTGAACACAATATGTTACAGATGCACCTGGCAAACCCGATGTGATTTGCATCACTAGAAGTACTGTAACACTTCAATGGACTGAACCTCAATATGATGGTGGACACAGGCTTACAGGCTATATTGTTGAAAGACGTGATCTTCCAGCCAAGGTCTGGGTGAAGGCTAACACAGTAAATGTTATAGACTGTGCATATACTGTAGCAGACTTGCAAGAAGGATGCAAGTATGAATTTAGAATCAGAGCAAAGAATGCAGCTGGAGCCATAAGTCAACCCTCTGAACAAACTGATACTCTTTTGTGCACAGATGAATATGGTAAGACTTTATTACTCCTCCAATCCCATCCATCTTGAGAAAATTATGTTGCATGTGATCTTACCCATAATTATTGTGCTAATTACTTTTTTTACTGACTATATTGCAGCGGCGCCAACCATTATAATTGATCCAACAGTCAAGGAAGGGCTTACTGTTAAATCTGGAGATACAATTGTGATTACTGCAACAAGCATTCTGGGCAAACCACAACCAACCTCAGTGTGGTCAAAGGGTGGAAAGTATTTCAAGCCATCGGATGTGTGTCAGATAGAAACTACACCTTCTTCTTCTACACTTTTTATCAAGTATGCTAGTAGGAAGGACTCAGGAGAGTACACAATCACAGCAAGCAACCCATTTGGTGTGAAAGAGGAAAATGTGAAAGTTACAATTTTAGATGTTCCTGGTCCGCCAGGGCCAGTTGAAGCAAGTGGAATTTCATCTGAAAAGGTCACATTGACATGGACAGCTCCTCATGAAGATGGAGGATCTCCAATTAAATACTACACACTGGAGAAGAGAGAAACAAGCCGCCTGCTTTGGACCATTCTTGCAGAAAATGTTATTGACTGCCACTTTGTTGCCAATAAGCTAATCCAAGGAAATGAGTACATCTTCCGGGTTTCTGCTGTCAACAATTCTGGAGCTGGTGATGCCTCTCACTCTGGGCCAGTGAAAATGGTGGATGGCTTTGGTAGGTTTATAATTCTAATAATATAAATAGTAATTATTATTTTAAAGAGATGTGTATGCTTTTGGAAAGCTGGATATGTGCATGCAATACGATTTAAAAGATATTTTACTTCTTTCAGGTCCTCCAGGCCCACCAGCTAAACCAGAAGTTGAAAATGTTGCAGGAAATTCTGTTACAATTGCTTGGAAAAGACCAGCTGATGATGGGGGAAGTGATATAACGGGCTATATGGTTGAAAAGAAAGAAAAGAAGGGAATGAGATGGACACGAGCATCAAAGAAAACAATTGCTGACCTTCACTTTGAAGTGAAAGGGCTCAAAGAGGGAGTTGAATATGAATTTAAAGTAGCTGCTGAGAATAAGGCTGGATTTGGTGAGCCAAGTGAACCTTCAATTCCTGTGATGACAAAGCTTGTTGCAGGTAAGTAAAAGATTAGCATTTACACACCAGGGAAGCAAATTCATTGAAGACATTGAATGTTGCTTACAATAATATTTTGGGACTGCTTTGATTTCTATTTTTATGTGTATTTTGTTGTATTTACATTGTGCTATATTTTCTGTTGTGCTTAATTGTATTTTTGAGAAATTAAGAAAATTACTTTTAAAGACACTATTTAATATAAATTTATTAATTTTTATTAATTGTATATTTTATGTAATAGCAACGATGTTGCTCACATTCATGTATACTTTATAGATGTACCTGCTCCTCCAGTCAACCCAAGAGTCACAGACACAACAAAGACAACAGCTGAACTGCATTGGGGCAAACCACTTAGTGATGGTGGCATGGAAGTCACCGGATACTTTGTTGAGCACAAAAAGGAGGGAGAAGAAGAATGGATAAAAGACACATCTGTACCTTTAAGAATCACTGAGTTTGTTGTTCCAAGTTTGGAAGCTGGAATGAAGTATCATTTTAGAATTAGTGCAATGAATGCAATGGGTGTAAGTGAACCAGCACAAACAGTGGATGTTGTCCAAATAGTAGAACGTGAAGAAATCCCTGATTTAGAACTTGATGTAGAACTTAGAAGAACTTTAGTTGTTCGGGCAGGCGCCTCAATTCGTATATTTATTCCTATTAAAGGACGTCCAACTCCTACAGTGACATGGACAAAAGAGGATTCACCATTGAAAACCCGTGCAATTATTGACAATACTGAATCATACACCCTGTTGGTTATTCCTGACTGCAATAGACGTGATGCAGGAAAATATGATTTAACATTAGAGAATGCAGCTGGAAAGAAGACCGCTTCTGTGGTTGTTAGGGTTTTGGACTCCCCTGGGCCTCCGCTCAATCTGAAAACTACAGCTATTGACAAAGAAAGCATCACATTGGCATGGGAAATGCCTCTTATTGATGGCGGTGCCAAGATCACAAATTACATCATTGAAAAGAGAGAGTCTACTCGCAAGGCGTATGCTGCTGTAATCACAAAATGTGAGAAATGCTCTGTCAAAGTTTCAGATCTAGGAGAGGGTTTGGAGTATTATTTTAGAGTTTCTGCTGAAAATGAATATGGCATTGGCGAAGCAGTTGAAACCCCAGACCCGATCAGAGTATCTCAAGCACCAACTCCTCCAGAAAATGTCACATTTACTGATGTCACAAAGCACACAGTTGGACTTGCATGGACTAAACCAAAGCATGATGGTGGAAGTAGAGTTACTGGGTATGTAATTGAAGCACAAAAGAAGGGAACAGATCAGTGGGCCCATGTGACAACCATTAAGACTTTGGACTTAACTGTGAAAAATCTTAATGAAAATGAAGAATATGTATTCCGTGTGATGGCTGTGAATAGTTCTGGGCGAAGTCATCCTCGTGTAAGCAAGTCTGTTGTTATCAGAGAACAAAGTTCAGAACCAGAATTTGACCTCCGAGGTGTGTGTCAGAAGACAGTTATTGCCAGGGCCGGTGAAAATATAAAGGTTGAGGTGCCTGTTTCTGGTCGTCCTAAACCAACAGTTTCCTGGCAGAAAGATCATCAAGCCCTCAAATTAACACAACGGACAATGATTGAAAATACTGCCACCTCAAATATATTGATCATAAATGAATGTTTAAGGAGTGACAGTGGAATATACTCAATGACAGGAAAGAACATTGTTGGCTCAGTCACAGATAGCATAACAGTAAAGGTGCATGATGTGCCTGGACCACCAAAGGGACCAATTAAACTGGACAAAATAACTCGTACATTTATTGAATTCTCATGGGAAACTCCTGAAAATGATGGAGGTGTACCAATCAATAACTATGTAGTAGAAATTAGGGAAACTACTAGCCAGTCATGGGTAGAGTTGTCCTCATTGATTATTCGTACAACATTCAAAGCAATACGTTTAACTACAGGAGTTGAATATCAATTCCGGGTAAGGGCCAAAAACAGATATGGTACAGGGCCTCCAATAACCTCAGAGGCAGTGGTTGCTGCATATCCATTTAAGGCACCTGGACCACCTGGAACACCTAAAGTTGTCGCATTTACTAAGGATACAATGACAATTGGCTGGAATGAGCCTGTTTCTGATGGTGGAAGTGAGGTTATTGGTTACTATGTTGAAAGAAAGGAGAGGAACAGCATTGTTTGGCATAGAATTAGCAAGACAATGGTGGTTGGAAATCTGTTTAAATCCACAGGGCTAGAAGATGGTGTAGCATATGAATTCCGTGTGTTTGCTGAAAACATAGCTGGGATTGGAAAACCAAGCAAAGCATCTGAACCTTTGCTTGCTCTTGACCCAGTGGATCCACCTGGTCAACCTGTCCCAGTCCTTGTGTCCAAAAATGCGATCACTATTCAGTGGACAAAGCCAGAGTATGATGGTGGATTCAAAATTACTGGCTATACTGTTGAAAAGAGAGATCTTCCAGCTGGTCGCTGGATGAGAGCTAACTTTACAAATATCATTGAAACCACATTCACAATAAGTGGTCTTACACAAGAGGCATCTTATGAATTCCGTGTACTTGCAAGAAATTCAGCAGGTGCTGTTAGTAATCCATCAGAACCATCAGATCCAATTATTTGCAAAGATGACATTGAAGAACCAAGAATAATGGTTGATGCTAAATTTAAAGACGTTGTCCTTGTCAAATCTGGAGAGGTGTTCAAACTTGAAGCTGATGTTGCAGGTCAGCCATTACCATCCATGGTTTGGACAAAAGATGGAAAAGATGTTGAAAACACATCCAAACTACAGATCAAAATGACAGAACTTACAGCAGTCTTGATCAACAAAGATTCTATCAGAAAGGATGGTGGGGAATTTATTCTTACTGCAACAAATGTTGGTGGCTTTGCTAAGCATGTTTTCAACGTAAAGGTTCTTGATAGACCAGGGCCCCCACAAGGACCACTGGCTGTTTCGGACATTACAGCAGAGAAATGTGTGCTCACATGGAATCCACCTACAGATGATGGTGGTGCAAATATCGAACAATATGTTATTGAAAAACGTGAGTCAAGCAGACTTGCTTGGACAAATGTGGCATCAGAATTGCTGGTTAATCAGTACCAAGTGACAAAGTTGCTCAAAGGAAATGAATACATATTCCGAGTTATGGCTGTTAACAAGTATGGTGTTGGAGAGCCTATTGAATCTGAAGCAATAATTGCAGAAAATCCATATGTACCACCAGGTCCTCCACAAACACCAGAGATAACAGCGGTCACCAAAGATTCTGTAGTCATCTGTTGGGGTGCACCAGCTAGCAATGGTGGAAGTGAAATCACCAACTATCGTATTGAGAAAAGAGACAGGATAAGTTTGCGCTGGGTAAAATGCAACAAGAAGAAAGTTACTGACTTGCATTTTAAGATTACAGCTCTTGTTCCAGGCCATGAATATGAATTCAGAGTTTTTGCTGAAAATGCTGCTGGAATAAGTGAACCAAGTCCTTCATCACCATTTGTTAAGGCCACAGATGCACTTTTTAAACCAGGTCCACCTGGTAATCCAAGAATCCTGGACACAACAAGTTCTTCCATCACACTTGCATGGAACAAACCAATTTATGATGGTGGCTCTGAAATTACTGGCTATATGGTCGAAACCTGTATTCCTGGAACTGAAGAGGAGGAATGGACAATGGTCTCCCCTAAGGATGGTGTAAAAGGGACATCATTTACAATCACAAATCTTAAAGAAAACCAAGAATACAAAATCAATGTGTCAGCACTGAATAGCGAGGGTGTTGGAGAAGCAGCACCTGTACCAGGATCACCCAAAGCAGAAGAACGACTCATCGCACCAGAAGCTGACCTTGATGCTGAACTTCGTAAGATTGTGAATATTAGAGCTTGTAATACACTAAGACTTTTTGTGCCAATTAAAGGTAGACCAACACCAGAGGCAAAATGGTCAAGAGAGAATGATGAACCATTAGACAGGGCTACCATTGAAACTACATCATCTTTTACATCACTGGTTATTGGCAATGTTAACAGATTTGACAGTGGTAAATACAATTTAACTGTAGAAAACAGTTCTGGATCAAAGACCGTCTCAGTAATAGTTAGGGTTTTAGACACACCTGGAGCACCACAGAACCTAAAAATAAGCCAGGTTACTAAAGAGTCTGTTTCACTTATTTGGGATCCTCCAATTAATGATGGTGGCACAAAAATTAAGAATTATATTGTTGAGAAGCGGGAGGCTACAAGGAAGGCGTATGCTACAGTAAATTCCAATTGTCACAAAACTAATTGGACAATTGACCAGCTCCAAGAAGGATGCAACTACTACTTCAGAGTTTTAGCAGAAAATGAATATGGCATTGGACTTCCTATTGAGACTGGTGAATCTGTTAAAGTGTCTGAGAAGCCACTTCCACCTGGCAAGATAACACTTCAGGATGTTACAAAGACAACTGTGACATTGTCATGGGAAAAACCAGAACATGATGGAGGAAGTCGAGTGGTTGCATATGTTGTAGAGATGCAGAGCAAAGGAAGTGAAAAATGGTCACAAGCTGTGATTGTCAAAGTACCTGAAGCAGTCATTAGTGGTCTTTCACCTGGTGAAGAGTATATGTTCCGTGTTTCTGCAAGAAATGAAAAGGGAACCAGTGATCCTCGTCAAATTGGTGTACCTGTGATTGCCAAAGACCTTGTAATTGCTCCCTCTGTTAAGATGCTGTTTTCCACCTTCACTGTCCTTGCAGGAGAGGATTTGACCATAGGTATTCCATATAATGCCCGTCCCAAAGCTACCATTTCATGGATTAAGGATGCAGTTCCACTTAAACGAACAACCAGAGTCAATTTTTCCTCAACTGATACAGAGCTAAATTTAGTTATTAAAGAGGCATGTAGAGATGATGTTGGGCAGTATAGCATCAAACTATCAAATACAGCTGGGGAAACAACAGTGGATATTGGAATTGTTGTTCTTGACAAACCTGGTCCTCCAACAGGACCTGTTAATGTTGATGAAGTAACATCTGATAGTGTTACAGTCTCTTGGAAACCACCAGAGTATGATGGTGGCTGCACCATTAATAATTACATAGTAGAAAAGAGGGACACATCTACAACAAATTGGCAGATTGTAGCAGGCAATCTAGCAAGAACTCAAATTAAGGCAGGAAGACTGAAGACAGGCTCTGAATATCAATTCAGAATATCAGCACAGAACAGATATGGCAAAAGCCCTATTCTTGTGTCTGAATGTATTGTTGCACAGTACCCCTACAAACTACCGGGACCTCCTGGAACCCCTTTCTTGCAGTCTTCCACAAAAGATAGTATGGTTATAGTATGGAATGAACCTGTCATTGATGGTGGATGTACAATCTTGGGATATCACCTTGAGAGAAAAGAGAGAAATAGCATTCTTTGGATGAAATTAAACAAAAGCCTAATTCAAGATACAACATACAAGACCACAGGCCTTGAAGAAGGCATGGAGTATGAGTACAGAGTTTATGCTGAAAATATTGTTGGCATTGGGAAGGCTAGTAAGATCTCTGAGGGCTTTGTTGCCAGAGATCCTTGTGATCCTCCTGGAACACCAGAAGCACTTACAATCACTAAGAATTCTATTACAATTGTATGGACCAAGCCTGAGTATGATGGTGGAAGCAAAGTCACTGGGTACATTGTAGAAAAGAAGGAATTACCTGCAGGACGTTGGATGAAAGCAAATTTCACCAATGTCATAGAGACTGAGTATACAGCAACAGGTCTGACAGAGAATGAGAAATATGAGTTCCGTGTCATTGCGAGAAATGCTGCTGGAGTTTTTAGTGATCCTTCATATAGTACTGGACCTATCATCGCAAAGGATGAGATTGAACCACCACGCATCAGCATAAATCCAGAATACACTCAAACAATTGTTGTAAATGCAGGAGACAACTTCAAGATAGATGCAGACGTACATGGAAAACCAATACCAACAATTTCTTGGCAGAAGGGTGAGCAGGAACTTGGAAACACCATATATCGTGAAATTAAAAGCACAGATAGCTATACCTGTTTGACTGTAAAGGAGGCCAAACTTGCTGATGGAGGTCAATATACTTTACTGCTGCAAAACCCTGGAGGAGAGAAAGCTGTACAAATCAACATTTGTGTCCTAGATAAACCTGGAGCACCAGAGGGACCCATCTCTATCACAGGTGTAACCAGTGAGCAGTGCTGCCTTACCTGGAAACCCCCTAAACAAGATGGTGGAAGCAAGATCACTCATTATATTGTAGAAAGAAGAGAAACTAGCAGACTTCTTTGGACAGTTGTTGAACCAAAAGTCCAAGCTGTAAATCTTAAAATAACAAAACTCCTTGAAGGAAATGAATATATTTTCAGAGTTTTAGCAGTCAACAAATTTGGTGTTGGAGAGCCCCTCCAATCAGGTGCAGTTGTTATCAAGAATCCATTCACTCCCCCAGATGCACCAAAAGGACTGGAAGTGTCTAATGTGAAGAAAGATTCAATGGTATTAACCTGGGAGGCCCCAACAAATGATGGCGGTACAACCATCACTGGCTATATTATTGAGAAACATGACAAGGAAGGTGTTAGATGGACCAGATGCAACATGAAATCAGTCACTAACCTCACATTTAAAGTTACCAGTCTCCTGGAGAACCACCGATATGAATTCAGAGTTTCTGCTGAGAATGCTGCTGGGGTTAGTGAGGCAAGTTCTGCAACTGTGTTCTATAAAGCCCTGGATCCTGTTTTCAAACCAGGTCCACCACATAATCCAAAAGTGTTAGACATGACCAAATCATCTGTTGTACTAGCATGGGGAAAACCAATTTATGATGGAGGCTGTGAAATCCAGGGATATGTTGTTGAAGCATGTGAAGTAAAAGCAGCCGCAGAAGAGACAAAAGCTTCAGGAGAAGAAGGAAAGGCAGCAGATGAATTAGAACAACAATGGACAATGTGCACTCCGCCAACAGGTGTTAAACTGACACGCTTTACAGCGGAAAATCTGAAAGAAAAGCAGGAATACAAATTCAGAGTTTGTGCAGTTAACAAGCTTGGTGTTGGAGAACATGCTGATGTTGCAGGGCCCATTTTTCCAGAGGACAAAACAGAGGAGCCGGATCTTGATATTGATGCTGAGTTTAGAAAGCTTGTACGTATTAAAGCTGGAGGTTCTCTTAGGATGTTCATCCCTTTCAAAGGAAGACCAACCCCACAAATTAAATGGGAAAAGGATGGTGAGCATATTAAGGAATCAGCACAGATGGAGACCAGCAGCAGTTACACTTCTCTTGTGATTGACAAAGTCAGTAGGGTCAACAGTGGTAAATATACTGTCATTGCAGAAAACTCTACTGGTGCTAAATCTGAAACAATTATGGTTAAAGTCCTTGATACACCAAGTGCTCCACTTAACTTCAAAGTTAAAGAAATCACAAAGGAATCTGTTACTCTTACATGGGAGCCTCCATCTTTGGACGGTGGAGCAAAGATAAAAAATTACATTATTGAGAAACGTGAGAGCACAAGAAAAACATTCGCTGCTGTTGTTACAAATTGCCATAAACTCTCATGGAAAGTTGAACCACTTCAAGAGGGCTGCAGTTACTATTTTAGAGTGCTTGCAGAAAATGAACATGGTGTAGGTCTACCTGCAGATATCGCAGATCCTTTGAAGGTTTCAGAGGTGCCACAGTGTCCTGGAAAATTAAGTGTTGTAGATGTAACCAAAACAAGTGTATCTCTTTCTTGGGAAAAGCCCATTCATGATGGTGGCAGTAGAATACTACAATACCTTGTTGAAATGCAGGTCAAGGGTAATGAAAAATGGTCTGGCTGTGCTAATGTAAAAACATTAGAAGCTGTAATCAGTAATTTGAATCCTGGAGAAGAATACACTTTCAGAGTAATTGCTGTCAATGAAAAAGGAAAGAGTGATCCAAGAACACTTGCTGTCCCAGTGCAAGCAAAGGATCTTGTCTTCGGGCCTGATGTAAGACCTACATTTAGCAGCTACAGTGTTCTTGTTGGAAAAGACCTTCAAGTTGAAATCCCAGTTTCTGGTCGTCCAAAGCCAAAGGTCACGTGGACAAAGGATGGTGCGGCCCTAAAATTCACAACAAGGGTTAACATTTCTAATACAGCACGCAGCACTGTTCTTAGCATCAAAGAAGCAGCTAGAGAAGATGGAGGGATGTATGGAATTAATGTTTCTAATGCTGTTGGACAAAAGGATGCAACTATTGAAATTATCACTCTTGATAAACCTGGTCCGCCAACTGGCCCTGTACGATTCGATGAGATAACTGTGACAAGTGTTACATTGTCATGGGATCCTCCAAAGTTTACTGGTGGTTGTCCAATTTCAAATTACATTGTGCAAAAGAGAGATACAACTACTACAACATGGGAGAATGTTGCAATTTCATTGGCAAGAACAACACTTAAAGTACTACGACTGAAGACTGGTGCTGAATATCAATTCAGAATTATTGCTCAAAACAGATATGGCAAGAGCTATGCTTTGGACTCTTCAGCCGTTGTTATTCAGTATCCATATAGAGAACCAGGACCACCAGGAACTCCATTTGTGTCATGCCTATCAAAGGACCATATGATTGTTGATTGGCATGAGCCAGTGTCAGATGGAGGCAGTAGCATTATTGGATATCATCTTGAACGTAAGGAGAGAAACAGTATTCTCTGGACAAAGATAAACAAGACACTGATTCAAGAAACACAATTCAAAACTGGTCCTTTAGAGGAAGGTATCGAATATGAGTTCAGAGTTTATGCTGAAAATATTGTTGGCATTGGAAGGTGCAGTAAAATCTCTGAAGGCTTTGTTGCTCGTGATCCATGTGACCCTCCTGGAACCCCAGAAGCTGTCCACGTGAGCAAAAATTCCATTACTATCCAATGGACAAAGCCAGAATATGATGGTGGAAGTGTTATTACTGGTTATACTGTTGAGAAACGTGATCTCCCAGAGGGACGCTGGATGAAAGCAAGCTTTACAAATGTTATTGAAACTGATTTTACCGTCACTGGGTTAACAGAAGGTGCCAAGTATGATTTCAGGGTTATTGCAAAGAATGCAGTTGGTACAATCAGCAAACCATCATACAACAGCGGACCTATTGCTGCATTGGATGAGGTAGAGCCACCAAAGTTCTCAATTGACCCACAATATACTCAGGCTCTTGTTGTGAATGCTGGTGATACCTTCAAACTTGATGCTGATGTACATGGTAAGCCAGTACCAGCAATCCAGTGGTTTAAAAATGACAAGGAGGTTGAAAACACAATTAGATGTGACATCAAGAATACAGACAACAGAGCACTGATTATAGTAAAAGATGCAGTTAGGCAAGATGGCGGAAATTACATTCTCCAGCTCACTAATATTGCTGGCTCTCAGACTGTTCAATTCAGTGTGAAAGTGCTTGATAAACCAGGTCCACCAGAAGAGCCTCTCCATGTCACAGGTGTGTCGAGTGATAAATGCACACTGGTATGGCGTCCACCACTTGATGATGGAGGAAACACTATCACTCATTACATAATTGAGAGACGTGAGACAAGTAGACTTGCTTGGGCTGTAGTCTGTAATGATTGCAAAACAACAACATACAAAGTGACAAAGCTCTTGGAAGGTAATGAATATATATTCCGTGTCATGGCTGCCAACAGTTATGGGATTGGTGAGCCAATTGATTCATCATCTATAATAATGAAAGATCCATTTGTTCATCCAGGATCCCCCCAAATTATTGAGGTAACAAATATTGCAAAAGACTCCATGACTGTTTGCTGGAGTGCACCGGAGAGTGATGGTGGCAGTGAAATTATTGGCTACATCATTGAGAAGAGAGACCGATCTGGAATTAGATGGACAAGATGCAACAGGCAAAAAGTTACTGATGTGTGCTTCAGAGTGCATGGCCTAATTGAGGATCATGAGTATGAATTTAGAGTGTCAGCTGAAAATGCATCTGGAATTGGAGAACCAAGCTTGGCAACTTCATACTACAAGGCTTGTGATCCCAAATATAAACCTGGATCCCCCATGCATGCCAATGTTGTTGATACCACCAAGAATTCAATCACAGTGGCTTGGGGTAAACCTCTTAATGATGGAGGATGTGCAATTCAAGGATATATTGTTGAGATTTGCAAGGCTGAAGAAGAAGAATGGACTATGTGCACTCCCCCTACTGGCTTGCGTGTTAATAAATTTGAAATCACTAAGCTAGTAGAACAACAAGAATATAAGATTCAAGTATGTGCCATTAATAAACTAGGTGTCGGAGAACCTGTGGTTATTCCAGGAACTGTGAAGCCTGAGGACAAACTTGAGACCCCTGAAATACACCTTGATTCAGAGTTAAGAAAAGGAATTGTTGTTCGTGCTGGAGGGTCAGTAAGAATAAATGTACCATTTAGAGGTAGACCAACACCAGATATCAAATGGACTAAAGATGAAGGGGAATTGTCAGAAAAAACTGTGCTTGAAAAGGGCCTTAACTTCACCCATCTTTCTATTGACTCATGTGATAGGCGGGATTCTGGAAAATATACTGTGACTCTGCAGAATAGCAGTGGCTCTGTATCTGAATTTGTGACAGTTAAAGTGTTAGACACACCTGGAGCACCACTAAGCCTTGTAGTTAAGGATATCAAGAAAGACTCTATCACACTTGTTTGGGAACCACCACTTATTGATGGAGGAGCAAAGATCAAGAATTATGTTGTTGACAAGCGTGAATCTACAAGAAAAGCCTATGCAAATGTAACAACCAAGTGTACTAAGACAACGTACAAGGTGGAAAACCTTGCAGAGGGGGCTATGTATTACTTTAGAGTTATGGCTGAAAATGAATATGGTGTTGGTTTGCCAGTTGAAACAAAAACTGCTTCAAAAGCATCTGAAGTCCCTCAGCCAGTTCGAAAGGTGATGTTGACTGATGTGACAAAAATAAGTGCATCTCTTGCCTGGGAAAAACCAGAGGATGATGGAGGTAGTAGGATTGCAGGATACTTGATTGAAATGCAGCCCAAAGGAACTGACAAATGGGGCGTAGCAACAAATGTAAAAACATGTGAAGGAACAGTCACTGGACTGACTAGTGGTCACGAATATTTGTTCCGTGTTCTGGCATACAATGAGAAAGGAAAAAGTGAGCCAAAGCCTCTTGCTGCTCCTGTTATTGCCAATGACCTCACAATTGAACCAAGTCTAAAGTTGCAGTTCAACACATACAGTGTCAAGTCTGGAAAAGATTTCAAACTTGAAATACCCATTTTTGGACGCCCAAAACCAAAGATCACTTGGTCAAAGGATGGACAACAACTTAAAGTAACATCCAGAGTTACTACATCCAACACACCAACATCAACAATCCTGCAATTAACAGAGGCCTGTAAAGATGACCTTGGAAGGTATGCAGTTACTGCAACAAACAGCGTTTGTGCCATTACAGAAGATATCAATATCGTTATCCTGGATAAACCTGGTGCACCCACAGGACCAATAAAAGTAAATGAAGTAAGCAACAACTCTGTTTCCATCTCATGGGAACCACCAGAGTATACAGGAGGCTGCCAAGTTAAGCATTACATTGTTGAAAAGAGAGACACTACAGAATCTACTTGGCAGATTGTTGCTGGATCAGTTGCCAGAACATCCCTCAAAGTTACCAAGCTGAAAACTGGTGCTGAGTATCAGTTTAGAGTTGTTGCTGAAAACAGATATGGTAAGGGTGCACCTTTGGATTCAAAATCCATTGTTGTGCAATATCCTTATAAACCACCTGGGCCACCTGGTACTCCATACGTTAAATCTGCCACTAAGGATCAAATGACAATTGAGTGGAATGAACCTGTGATTGATGGTGGGAGTTCAGTGATTGGATACCACCTAGAGAGTAAAGAAAGAACAAGCATTCTATGGACAAAATTAAACAAAACTCTTATTACTGATACAGTTTTCAAAATATGCAATCTTGAAGAAGGCATTGGATATGAATTTAGGGTATATGCTGAAAACATTGTTGGTATCGGTAGAGCAAGCAAAGTTTCAGAGAGCTTTGTGGCCCGTGACCCATGTGATCCACCTGGAACGCCTGAGGCTGTTGCAATATCAAAGGACCACATTAAAATTCAGTGGACAAAGCCACAATATGATGGTGGCAGCAAAGTGACTGGATATATTGTTGAAAGAAGAGATTTGCCTGAGGGTCGATGGATGAGGGCTAACTTCACCAATGTAATTGAGACAGAATTTACAGTAACAGGCATAACGGTAAACAATCAGTATGAATTTAGAGTAATTGCAAGAAATGCAGTGGGTGTTTTTAGCGAGCCCTCAGATAGCACTGGACCAATTACTGCTACAGATGAAATTGAACCTCCTAGTGTTTCGATGGATCCCAAGTACAAAGATGTCATTGTTGTCAATGCTGGAGACAACTTGATTTTAGATGCAGATATACATGGAAAACCCACACCTGATATTCAATGGCTAAAGGAGGGAAAGGAAATGGATAAAACATTGCGCATTGAAGCACGAAGCACACAAAAATTTGCTTCTATTACAATAAAAGACTGTACAAGATTGGATGGTGGACACTATGACCTCATATTAAGCAACAGTGGAGGAACAAAAACAGTTCCAATAGCAGTAAAAGTTCTTGACAGACCAGGTCCACCAACAGGACCACTACGAGTTGCTGGCATCATGTCTGATAAATGCCATCTGTCTTGGTCTGAGCCTTCTCAGAATGGTGGCGCTAATATTTCTCATTACATTCTTGAGAAAAAGGAAACTAGCAGGCTCTCATGGACTGTTGTTGATTCCAACATTCATACTGTGAGTTATAAAGTGACCAAACTTCTGTCAGGTGATGAGTACATCTTTAGAGTTATGGCTGTCAACAAATACGGTATTGGTGAACCTTTGTATTCAGAGGCAATTACAGCACGCAATCCATACAAACCACCAAGTGCACCATCTGCACCAGAAGCAAGTGAAATAACAAAGGATTCAATAACTCTATCATGGAATGCCCCAGAGAGTGATGGAGGAGCAGAAATTACATGTTACCACTTGGAGAAGCGTGACAAAGATGGAGTAAGGTGGACTAAATGTAACCGTCAGAAGCTGACTGATCTGCACTTCAAAGTAACTGGTCTGTCAGAGGGACATTTCTATGAGTTCCGTGTGTCTGCTGAGAATGAAACTGGTGTGGGAGAATGTAGTGATTTATCTCTGTTTTATAGGGCAATAAATGCTACAACCCCCCCAGGCCCACCTCATCATCCTAAAGTGACAGATCACACAAACTCTTCTGTCTCCCTGTCTTGGGGAAAACCTGCTTTTGATGGTGGTGCATATATTAAAGGTTATATTGTAGAGATGAAAGAGGTTTCTTCAGAGGAATGGATTATATGCACACCTCCATCTGGTATTCAAGCATCACGCCTCACAGTTGAAAACCTTAAGGAAAACGCTGAATATAACTTCCGTGTTTGCGCAATTAATTCTGAAGGAGTCGGCGAACCTTCGGATGTTCATGGATCGGTAACTGCATCTGAAAAGATTGAAGCCCCTGAGATTGAACTTGATGCTGACCTCAGGAAGGTTGTCTCTGTACGTGCAGGAGGATCACTTCGTCTTTTCATCACAATTAGAGGTCGACCTGAGCCATCTGTCAAATGGGAAAAAGAGGATGGCACTCTGACTGAGCGTGCTCAGATTGAGTCCACTAGTTCCTACACCATGCTTGTAATTGACAGTGTCAATAGATTTGACAGTGGAAAGTATGTGTTAACTCTTGAGAATAAGAGTGGCACAAAATCTGCATTTGTGAATGTGAGGGTGCTTGATACACCAAGTTCTCCACAGAAGTTTGAAGTGAAAGATGTGAAAAAAGATTCAGTGTCTCTCTACTGGGACCCACCACTTACAGATGGTGGGGCTAAAATAACCAATTATGTGGTTGAAAAACGAGAATCAACCAGAAAAGCTTATACAACTGTTACCAGCAACTGCACACAGACATCCTTTAAAGTTGATGAACTGCAGGAAGGAGGCATTTTCTACTTCCGCGTATGTGCTGTAAATGAGTATGGCTTTGGTGTAATGGCAGAAACAAAGAATCCTATAAAGGTTGCACAGGCGCCTATGCCTCCAGGAAAAATAACTCTTGTGGATGTCACTAAGAGTAGTGTGACACTTACTTGGGTGAAGCCAGCCCATGATGGTGGCAGTAAAATCATCTGCTACAATGTAGAGATGCAACCCAAGAGTAGTGATAAATGGGGTGTAAGTTGTACAGTTAAAGTCCCAGAGGCTACTGTAAGCAACCTCACACCTAATGAAACATACTCATTCAGGGTTATTGCAATGAATGAGAAAGGCAAGAGTGATCCTCAAGAACTTGGTGTACCTGTTGTAGCTAAAGATATTGAGATTGAACCTTCTGTTCATTTGCTGTTCAACACATACAGTGTTAAGGCTGGAGATGATCTTACTGTGGAGGTTCCTTTGAGAGGCAGACCAAAGCCAGTTGTGTCTTGGAAGAAGGATGGCCTTCCTTTGAGGCAAACAACCTCTTTTTCGATTGTCAATACTATGGTATCCAGCAAAATCGTCATCAAAGAAGCCGCTTTTGAACATGTTGGGAAATATGAAATCACCCTAGCTAATACAGCAGGCACCAAGTCCACAGATATTGCCATAGTTGTTCTTGATAAACCTGGGCCACCAGCTTCAGTGAAGGTTGATGCTGTGACTTCTGACAGTATTACATTGTCATGGGCCCCCCCAGAATATGATGGTGGATGCTCTATCAGCAATTACATTGTAGAGAAGAGAGATACCAACACAACAGAGTGGCAGATTGTTTCAACAAATGTTGCCAGAACCTCAGTCAAGGTACCTCGATTGACACAGGGCTCTGAGTACCAGTTCCGCATTTATGCAGTGAATCGCTATGGAAAGGGTAAGCAAATTGACTCTCCAGGCATTACTGCAGAGTACACATTCAAACAGCCTGGTCCACCTTCTACACCTCGTGTAGCTCATGCCACCAAGGCCTTTATGCTTGTCACATGGAATGAGCCAGTTAATGATGGTGGTAGCACAGTCATTGGATATCATTTAGAACGCAAAGAGAGAACCAGTATTCTTTGGACAAAGGTAAATAGGACACTCATCAAGGATACTGAATTTAAAGTCACTGGCATTGAGGAAGGCATGATGTATGAATTCCGTATCTATGCAGAAAATATTGCTGGAATTGGCAAAGCAAGCAAAGCAAGTGAGCCCATAGCAGCACGAGATCCTTGTGATCCTCCTGGTCAACCTGTGATAACAAGCATTACCAAATCATCTGTCTCTCTTTCTTGGACAAAGCCTGAGTATGATGGTGGGGCCAAAGTCACTGGTTACATAATTGAACGTAGAGATCTCCCAGAGGGCCGCTGGATAAGATGCAATTTTACCAATGTTGTAGAGACTTACTTTGATGTAACTGGCCTTACAATAGATGAAAAATATGATTTCCGTGTCATCGCAAAGAATGCTGCTGGACTGTTTAGTGAACCATCCGATAACACTGGTCCCATTACTGTTAAAGATAATGTAGATCCACCTCGTATTATGATGGATGTCAAGTTCAGAGATGCTGTTTTAATAAAATCTGGGGAAACCCTGAAGATTAATGCTGACATTGCAGGACGCCCTCTTCCTGTTGCATCTTGGACAAAGGATGGACATGAAATTGAGCGCAAAGCTAGAATTCAGATAACTGGAACAGATACTAGTACTATAATTGTAATTAAAGACTGCAAAAGGAGCGACTCTGGACTGTATGCTTTGACTTTACAGAATGTTGTTGGAAGTGTCACCACACCAGTAAACTGTGTTATTCTTGATAAACCTGGGCCTTCAGCAGGACCACTGTCAGTTACAGGACTTACAGCAGAGGAGTGCACATTATCATGGGGACCACCTCAAGAAATTGGGGGTTCTGAAATAACACACTATGTTGTTGAGAAACGAGAAACCAGCCGATTGGCATGGACTCTTGTACACGGAGAGGTTAAAACCAAAACATTCAAGGTTACTAAGCTCCTGAAAGGAAATGAGTACATATTCAGAGTATTAGCAGTCAATAAGTTTGGACTAGGTGAAGCCCTAGAAAGTGAAAATATCAGGGTAACTGATCCATATACCATCCCGACAGCTCCAACAAATGTTGAAATTACAAGTGTAACAAGCGAGGAAATGACTTTATCTTGGGCAAAGCCTACATCTGATGGAGGCAGTGAAATCCTTGGGTATATAATTGAAAGACGAGAAAAATCTGGTCTTCACTGGGTTCGTGTGAACAGAGAGCTTGTGAAAGACACTACAGCTGAGATATCAAAAGTAAGACGAGGATGTGAGTATGAGTTTAGAGTTTATGCTGAAAATGCGGCAGGTTTAAGTCTAGCCAGTGACCCATCACCTTCAGCAAGGGCGGAGGATGCCCTTTTGGTGCCATCCCCACCAACTAAACCGAAGATTCTGGATTATAACAAAAATTCTATTATTATTGCCTGGAAAAAACCATTATCAGATGGTGGTGCCCAGATCCTTGGATACAGTGTTGAATACAAGAAATCTGAGGATGAGGAATGGATTGTGGCAATTCAAATGACAAAAAGCAATGAATTCATCGTTTCTGGTCTTACAACTGATGTTGAGTATGTATTTGCTGTTAAAGCAATTAACAAAGTTGGTGTCAGTGAACAGTCACCTGCCTCTGAGCCGCAGTCAGCAACAGAGAGAAAGGAGGAACCTGTGTTTGATGTTGACATTGAGATGCGAAAGACTTTAATTGTCAAGCATGGAAGTTCATTTACCTTGATGGCACCATTTAAGGGAAGGCCAGTACCTTCAGTTACATGGAATAAAGAGGAAGTTGATCTTAAAGCAAGAGCAAGCATAGAATCAACAGAAACGTACACATCCATTACTATTGAGAATGCAACAAGAAATGACTCTGGACAGTACATTGTTACTTTGGACAATGGTGTTGGAACTGCATCTTTGCCAATGGTGGTCAAAGTCCTTGATACCCCTGGACCACCAACTAATGTGAAAATTACAGAAGTCACCAAAGATTCTGCTACAGTTACTTGGTTACCTCCAGAAAACGATGGAGGAGATGCTGTTAAGGCATATCATGTTGAGAAACGTGAAGCAAGCAAAAAGGCCTGGGTATGTGTAACAAGCAACTGTCACAGTCTGACATACAAGGTTGAAGACTTACAAGAAGGTGCAATCTACTACTTTAGAGTTAGTGGCGAAAATGAGTTTGGTACAGGTGTACCTGCTGACACTAAAGATGGAACCAAGATTGCAGGTAAGATCATTACCTTTTATTACCTAATATTTTTGATTATTTGTCATAACTTTATATTTATATTTTACTCAAATGGTTTTAAATTTTCACCTACAGAAAAACCAAGTCCACCTGCTAGACTGGGCGTTACTGCAGTAACAAAGAATAGCGTCACCATTGCATGGTCAAAACCAGAGTTTGATGGTGGAAGCCGAATTACTAGTTACCTCATTGATGCCCTCGAAAAGGGTCAACAGAAGTGGGTTAAATGTGCCACGGTAAAAACAAACATGCACATCATTAAGAGCCTGAGAGAAAATGGAGAGTACTTTTTCAGAGTTCGGGCTGAGAATCATGCTGGACTCAGTGAGCCAAAAGAAATGATAATCCCTGTGGTTGTGAAAGAACAACTGGGTGAGTCTTAGTTCGTTTAATTACTTTCATAAATGAATTATGTATCATATTTGAATTATGTATTTATCATAAATGATTACATTTTTTGTTCAATTTGGTTTACAGATCCCCCTGAGTTTGATATGAAAAATTTTCCACATCACACGGTTTATGTGAGAGCAGGATCAAATCTGGCGTTTGAGCTTCCTCTCTCTGGCAAACCAATGCCAAAGGTCACAATGACTAGAGGCAATGCTCCAGTTAAGTGTGGCAAGCGATTTAGTTTTGAAGTAACTCCTGAAAGTCTTAATATCAATCTCAAGGAAAGTATTGCAAGTGATGCTGGAAGATATGACATTGTTGCCTCAAACACAAGCGGAACCACCAAGATGTTTGTAATCATACTGGTCCTGGATAGACCAGGTCCACCAGTTGGTCCTGTTGAGGTTAGCGATGTGGGAGAGACAAGCTTGTGTCTCAAATGGCTCCCTCCTTTGTATGATGGTGGCAGTCCTGTCACAAACTATGTTGTTCTTAAACGTGAAACAAGTACTCCAGCTTGGATAGAAGTGTCATCTTCAGTCACAAGAAATGCAGTTAAAGTCACCAAGCTTACAAAAGGAGAAGAGTACCAGTTTAGGATTAAAGCTGAGAATCGTTTTGGCATAAGTGACCACATTGATTGTCAGTCAGTTACAGTAAAGCTTCCATACAGTGAGTATTTAGATAATACACACTCAAAATAGTTTCTAGTTTTGTTTACATTTCTGTTAAATGTCTGCTGTTTTGTTGTCTGTTTTAGCTATGCCTGGACCACCATCAACACCATGGGTTGGCTTTGTATCAAGAGAAAGCCTCACTGTTTGCTGGAATGATCCAGTAGTTGATGGAGGAAATCCAGTATTTGGATACCATGTCCAAATGAAAGAACGAAGCAGCATCCTGTGGCAGACAGTGAACAAAACAGCAATCTCTGCAACTCAAATCAGAGTGACAAATATATGCCCTGGTATGATTTATGAATTCAAGGTAGCAGCAGAAAATGCAGCTGGTATTGGAAAGTTCAGCAAGACATCAGAAGAAGTGTTAGCGATTGATGCCTGTGGTAAGCTTAAATATTTTTCTATTTCAAAATTGTGCAAACGAAATATGAGTCTAACCACATGAAGTGTCTTTAAATTTCTTTACTGAATAAAAAAATCTTGTTTTATTTCAGACCCACCAGCAAATGTGAGAATTTCAGAGGTTACAAAAAATTCAGTTAGCCTTGTATGGCAAAAGCCACCCTTTGATGGTGGCAGCAAAATCACAGGCTACATGGTTGAGCGAAGAGATGCTCCAAATGGCAGATGGACAAAGGCAAACTTCACCAATGTCATTGATACTAACTTTACTGTGTCAGGCTTGACTCAGGATCAGTCATATGAATTCAGGATTTTTGCAAAGAATGTGGTTGGCTCAGTTAGCAACCCATCTCTAATTGCAGGACCAGTAACATGTGTAGACATTTCTGGTAAGTTTGTTGCTTGTGGTTATGTTGTGTTTAAATGGACAGCAATTTTATTACAATTTACCTTTCTGCCCTATTAGGTGCTCCAGTTATTGATCTTCCTCCAGAGTATTTGGATGTTGTGCAATACAAAGCTGGTGAATCATTTAAAATCAGAGTGGGAATATCTGCTAAACCCATACCCATGTTTGAATGGCTCAAAGATGAAAAAGAATTGGTGACAAGCTCTACTCTGTCAGTTGAGAACACAACTGACTCATCGGCCATCCTGATTAAAGATTCTACACGTCTTAATACAGGAACATATGAGCTTAAAATCAAGAATGTGTTTGGCACTGCATCTGCTTCTATCAGAGTACAGATTTTAGGTACCTAATTCATTTGTGTTAATAAATTACTTAAATGCAATTTCCATATCAATGTTTTTTCAATGTCTCTTCATTTCGTAATTGTAAGTTGAAATACATTTTCATTCTGTAAACAGACAAACCTGGACCGCCAGCTGGACACATTGAATTCAAATCGGTTTCTGCTGACAAGATAACAATTGCATGGGAACCAGTGGCTGATGATGGAGGTGCCAAAGTAACTCATTATATTGTAGAAAAACGAGAAACAAGTAGAGTAGTGTGGTCAGTCATTTCGGAGGCAATGGAATCACGTATGGTTACTGCGCAAAAGCTGGTCAGAGGAAATGAATATGTATTCCGTGTTAGAGGTGTTAACAAATTTGGAGTTGGGGATTCTCTGGAGTCTGAGCCTGTTATTGCCAAAAATGCATTTGGTAAGGAAATCTGAAATAGTTCATATATAGTTTCGGTAATCCAGATTTTGCATTTAAAAATAACCACACAACAACATGCTTTTCAGTTACTCCTGGACAACCTTCTACACCTGAAGCAACAGATATCACCAGAACGTCAATGCAGGTCATTTGGAATAAACCTGGTGTGGATGGTGGTAGCATGGTTACAGGGTACTATTTGGAGAGACGTGACAAGAAAAGCCTGCGTTGGGTTAAAGTGTACAAGGACCCCATTAGTGACACCAAAGCGAAGGTCCATCATCTCACAGAGGGAAATGAATATCAGTATCGTATTTGTGCAATCAATAAAGCTGGGGAAGGTCCATACACAGATGCCTCTGACTTCTACAAAGCTGCTGATCCAGTCGGTGTGTATTTTTACCGAGCTGTTCACATACATTATATGTAATTTTGAGTCCAACGGTCTTGACAAAGTTCTAATTAAGTTTTATACATTTTTCCTAGACCCTCCATATGAACCAACTAAGATGAAGGTGGTCGATTCGACTAAAACATCAATCACACTTGGATGGTCAAAACCAGAGTATGATGGAGGCAGTGAAATTACCAGTTATGTTGTAGAAAAAAGAGTTGGTGAAGAAGGAGAATGGACAGTAATTAGCCATAAGGGAGAAGTAAGAACAACAGAGTATGTTGCTTCAGATCTTAAACCAGATGTTGATTACTACTTTCGTGTATCTGCTGTAAATTGTGCTGGTCGTGGAGACCCAATTGAAATGGAAGAACCAGTCCAAGCCAAGGACATACTTGGTATGTATTCATGTTGTAAAATTTAAGATATCTTTGTATACTTGATATTATTTTTTTTGCTTTTACCAACAAAATTAATTATTTTTGATTGATATTTTGCAGAGGAAGCCCAGGTTGATACTGATGTTGCAATGAGAACACACTACATTGTGAAAGCTGGTAAAGATGTTGAAATCATGGTGCCCCTCAAAGGCAGACCAGCCCCAAGTGTTACATGGAAGAAGGAAGACCAAAATATTGACAGCGATCCTCAATATACTATTCACAACACAGACACTTCATCGTGTCTCATAATTACACAAGTTACTCGAAAGGACACTGGCAAATACATCATTAATATATCAAATGGTGTAGGAGAACCAAAGTCACTAACTTTATCTGTTAAAGTACAGGACACTCCAGCTGCTTGTAGGAGTTTGATTCTGAAAGAAGTCACTCGTGGAAAAGTTACACTTTGTTGGGAGCCGCCTCTGCAGGATGGTGGTGCTGAAATCACCAATTATGTTGTTGAGAAAAGAGACTCTTCAAAGCGAACCTATGCTTGTGTAACAAATAAATGCAAAGAAACCACATGTGCAATTGAAGAACTATCCGAGAAGTCATCATTCTTCTTTCGTGTATTGGCAGAAAATGAGAATGGAGTTGGAGATCCATGTGAAACTGTAGAGCCAGTTAAAGCCACTGAGACACCAGGTCCAGTCAAAGACCTTTCTATGAAAGACTCCACAAAGACTTCAGTAACAATACAATGGAACAAACCAGATTATGATGGTGGTAGCATTATTACAGACTACATAATTGACAAGAAACTCCAAGGTCAAGAAGAATGGGCTCCTGCTGGTACAAACAAGCATTGCGAACATGAAGTTACAAAGCTTAAAGAACTCACTGAAATGTTTTTCAGAGTTTGTTCCAAGAATGAAAAGGGAACTAGTGACTTTGTTGAAATTGGACCAATTAAAGTAAAGGACTACATAATTCCACCTGAGGCAAACCTTGAAGATTATCCTAACGGACAAATCAGTGTGCGTTTGGGACACAATGTTCACGTTGAATTGCCTTACAAGGGTAAACCTAGACCAACACTTCTTTGGTTAAAGGACAACTTGCCACTGAAGGAGAGTGAAAAAGTCCGCTTCAAAAAGACTGAAAACAAGGCCACTCTTATGATTAAAAATGTGGAGAAGGAAAATGAGGGAAAATACACACTTACACTTGACAACACATTCTTCAGAAAATCATTTCATGTACAGGTTATTACCCTTGGACCGCCTTCTAAACCTATTGGTCCCATTCGCTTGGATGAGGTCAGAGCAGAAAGTATAACTATATCTTGGGATGAACCAAATGATGATGGAGGTGGGGAAATCACTTGCTACACTGTTGAGAAACGTGACACTTCTCAGACAGACTGGAAAATGGCTTGTTCAAGTGTGATTGGAACATCGTTCAAGGTACCTAACCTTATCAAAGGAATTCAGTATCAGTTAAGAGTCTGTGCAGAAAATAGATATGGTGCAAGCGAACCTTTGGTTTCACAAAATGTCATTGCCAAGCATGAGTTCAGACCACCTGGTCCACCAGGCATTCCATTTGTTTACAATGTAACAAATGATGGCATGACTATTCAGTGGGATGCACCTATCTTTGATGGAGGTTGTCCAGTTCTTGGGTTCCATGTTGAAAAGAAGGAGAAAAACAGCATAATGTGGCAAAAGGTTAATACCATCTTAATCAAAGAAATGGAGTACAGAATTATTGGTCTTATTGAAGGCTTGGCATATCAGTTCAGAGTCTATGCCCAAAATGATGCTGGATACAGTCGCATGGGTGATGCAAGCAAACCTGTTATGGCTGTGTCTCCAGTTGGTAAGTTCATCTTTAAGGGTTTTTTTTTTTCACAGAGCAATCAGTTGCTGCTAAATGTATATTAACTAAATGGCATATTGTAATTTCAGATCCTCCTGGAACCCCTGACTATGTTGATGTAACAAGTGAATCGGTTAAATTAAAATGGGAAGCACCCAAGCGTGATGGTGGAAGCAAAATTGTGGCCTATAATGTAGAGAAACGACAGGGCAAAGGAAGGTGGTTGAAAAGTAATTTTTCAAATGTGACTGACACAGAATTTACAGTGACTGGTCTTGCTTGTGGTGAACGCTATGAATTTAGAGTCATAGCAAGGAATGCTATTGGTACAGTGAGCCCACCGTCTCAGTCTTCAGGCTATGTCGTAATCAGAGATGAGAGCTGTGAGTACTTTCAGTTTATATTGTGTTTCTGAATGTTAAAGTTTTAATACATTTTATGCTGGTCTGTATATGATAATAAATTAAAAATGTTTTCACTTTCAGTTGCTCCAAACATTGAGTTTGGCAAGGAGTACTTTGAGGGAGTCTCTATTAAAGCTGGAGAAAACATCAGGTTAAAAGTATCAATCTCTGGAAGACCAGTGCCAAAGGTTACCTGGTTCAGAGGTGATGTTGAATTAACCAAAAAAATGGTTGATATCACAACAATTTCTGGATCAAGTACCCTCTTTATCAGAGATGCTGACCGTAGTCACCGCGGTCTTTATTCCGTTGAAGCCATAAATCCCTCAGGAACTAAAAAGGAATCGATAAAAGTTGAAGTCTTTGGTATGAATGATTTGTATACCTTATTATTCTTATTTATTTATCCCACCCTTAAACTACTAGACATTCTTCCAGATCGTTAAGCTTTGCTTGTATAATGCCTATCTTTCAGATTCACCTGGAGAACCTGTTGGTCCTATTACATTCTCTGAAATCTCTGAGGGCAAAGTAACGCTTTCATGGAATCCACCTGAGAATGATGGCTGTTCTGAAGTCACTCATTACATTCTTGAGAAGCGTGAAACTTCAAAAATTTCATGGGCACTTGTTACAGATGAGTGCTTGGCATCTTCCTACACTGCCACGAAACTGATCAAGACAAATGAGTATCAGTTCCGTGTTTCTGCAGTCAATAGGTTTGGTGTTAGCAGACCACTGGATTCAGCTCCTGTGATTGCACAGATGCAATACAGTAAGATATTAAAAAGAATTTAAGCTCCCTATACCCCACCTTCCCCCATCCCCCGCCATATTTCTGTACAAACATTTCTCATTGTTTTTTTTGTTTTTTTTTTATCATGCAGCTGTTCCAGATTCTCCTGGAACTCCAGATGCAACAGATGTTGATGGAGAGAGCATCACAATCAACTGGGCTCCTCCAACACATGATGGTGGAAACCCAATAAAATATTACATTGTGGAAAGACGTGAAAAGAAGACTGGTCGCTGGCTGAAAGTCCTAACGAGAAAGCCCATTACGGAGGCTGCACACAGAATAACACATCTAACTGAGAATGTGGAGTATGAATTCCGTGTGTATGCTGTAAACGATGCTGGAATTGGTGCACCAAGTAACATTTCAATGGCAATTAAATGTGCAGAGCCAACTGAAGAACCTGATGCCCCATCTATTGTCAATGTTATTGACACTACAAATACATCTGTCAGCTTGGAATGGACCAGACCTGCCTATGATGGTGGTATGGAAGTCCATGGCTACATTATTGAAATGTGCAAGGGATCTGAAGAGGAATGGCACAGAGTCAATGAAGATCTCTGTGCTGTAACAAAATACACAGTCACTGGTTTAAAAACCAGTGCAGAGTACAAGTTCCGTATTTGTGCAGTCAATTCTGTTGGAAAGGGTGAAGCCAAAGAAATTCCAGAGCCTGTGCAGGCAGTAGACAGGCTCTTGGCACCTGAAATAGACATAGATGCCTCCTTCAAACAAACACATGTTGTAAAATGTGGAGAAAGTGCATGTATCCGTATTGGCTTTAAGGGAAAGCCAATGCCTACAGCTTCCTGGACAAAAGTTGATGGGGAACTTGGTGTTATGACAGACATTACCACCACTGATACATTTACAGCTTTGACACTGGAAAACTGCACTAGAAATGATACTGGAAAATATACTCTCACTCTTGAAAACAGTAGTGGCAATAAGTCTATATCTGTGGCAGTTAAAGTGCTGGACACACCTGGTACACCACAGGCTGTCTCTATCAAAGAAGTCATGAGAGGTGCTCTCACAATTGCTTGGGAACCTCCAACCAATGATGGTGGTGCACGTGTTCATCATTATGTTGTTGAAAAGCGGGAGGCAAGCCGTCGAACATGGACAGAGGCAGCTCCCAAGTCTACACAAACAAGCTTAAGAGTTTCTGACCTTCTGGAAGGTGTACCTTATTTCTTTAAAGTCATGGCTGAGAATCAGTATGGTATAGGTGAAGCATATGAAATACCTGATCCAGTTATTGCCACAGCTGAACCTGCTGCTCCAAAGAGACTTGATATCATTGATACAACTGACACATCAGTAACCTTGGCCTGGCTCAAGCCGGAGCATGATGGAGGAAGCCGTATCACAGGCTACTGTGTGGAGGGAAAGGCTAAAGACACTGATAAATGGGTTGTTTGTGGCACAACAAAAAACCTAAGTCTTGTAATTGAAAAACTTGTTGAGAACAGCGAGTATGAATTCCGAGTCAAGGCAAAGAATGATGCTGGGTTCAGTGTACCAAGGGAAGCTTTCTCTCCAGTCATCATTAAAGAGCCACGAATTGAACCTACTGCTGATCTCAGTGGCATCACCAATCAGCTTGTTACAAGCAGGATTGGTGAATCTTTTGAGATTGATGTTCCAATTAGTGGAAGACCAACTCCAAAGATATCCTGGAAGCTTGAGGAAATGAAGCTGAAAAATACTGATAGGGTGTCCATCAAGTCTACAAAAAACAGGACCACTTTTACTGTTAAAGAAAGTATGCGGGGTGATGGAGGCAGATATTTCCTCACTCTTGACAATGTAGCAGGTTCAAAGACTTTCACCATAACTGTTAATGTTATTGGCAGACCAAGCCCTCCAGAGGGTCCAATTGACATTTCCTCAATTACATCAGAATCATGTGTAATCTCATGGAATCCACCAGATGATGATGGTGGAACAGACATCACAAATTACATTGTTGAGAAGCGTGAATCTGGATCCACTGCTTGGCAACTTATTAACTCAAGCGTAAAGCAGACTACTTTCCATGTTTCACATCTAACTAAATATATGCAGTACACTTTCCGCATCTGTGCTGAAAACCGTTTTGGCGTGAGCAAACCAACAGAATCTGAGACGATTGTTGCAGAGCATCCATTTGGTATGTAGGAACTAATAAGAAATTACTATTTTTGAGATAATGTATGCATGTAAAATATTAAATATTTTGCTGTGTTATCAACTTTACAGTTCCTCCAGGCCCTCCAACAAGCCCGGAAGTGTTCTCTGTAACCGCTAACAGCATGAGCATTCGTTGGGAAGAACCATACCATGATGGAGGCAGCAAGGTCACTGGATACTGGATTGAAAAGAAGGAGCGTAACACAATTCTCTGGGTGAGAGAAAACAAGATTCCCTGCTTCGAATGCTACTACAAGGTGGAAGGCCTTGCTGAGGGACTTGAATATCAATTCAGAGTGTATGCAATGAACAGTGCTGGCCTCAGCAAAGCCAGTGAAGCATCAAAGAGAGCTGTGGCACAAAATCCAGTTGGTAAGTTCATTGCAATCAAAAGGTAATTCATACATTTTGAATAAGCAAAAACAATGTTGATATGTGTTTGATGATAAAAATTATTTCTGTTCTTTGATGATGCAAATATTTAGATCCTCCAGGAAAACCAGAAGTTACAAATGTATCGAGATCAACAGTCTCAATCAAATGGTCTGTGCCCCTAAATGATGGTGGAAGCCCAATCACAGGCTACATTGTTGAGCGCAAGCCATATACTGTCACTGGAGAAGGTCGCTGGCTCAAGTGTAACTACACTAATGTCACTGACACAAATTTCACAATAACTGCATTGGGAGAGGGGGAAGAATATGAATTCCATGTCATTGCAAAAAATGCCAATTGCGTGTTGAGCCTGCCATCAGTTTCAACAGGACCAGTGACTTGCAAAGCAGAATACAGTATGTATCATGCATGGTTCGGACACAATGTTTATAAGACTAATATTATTTATTGGCAAAAATTTAAATATTCATGGCAATTAAATTGTTTTGCAGCTCCTCCTAAAGCAGAGCTGGACAGCAAACTCCTTGTCGACACAGTTACAATAAGAGCTGGATCTGATCTGGTCCTGGATGCTGCTGTTGGTGGAAAACCTGAGCCAAAAGTCAGCTGGGCCAAGGGTACAAAAGAGCTAGAGCTTTGTGAAAAATATGCTCTCCAGTACTCTAGTACCCGTGCTATGGCAATAATTAAGTTCTGTGACAGAGATGATACTGGGAAATATGTTCTGACAGTTAAGAATGCAAGTGGAACAAAGACAGCTGAGGTCAATGTTAAAGTACTTGGTAAGTGTGCTAAACCACCATAACATAAATAAACAAGACATACAGTCTTACATTTGCCGTTCATACAATATCCTTTCTTTTTTTATAAGATACACCTGGTCCCTGTCAGGAGATTACAGTAAGCAATGTATCTGAGGAAAAATGCACAGTTTCTTGGAAAGTGCCACTAGAAGATGGTGGTGACCCCATCACTCATTACATTGTTGAAAGAAGGGATACCAACAGACTTAACTGGGTTATTATGGAAGCTGAATGCAAAGCCCTAACGTGTGAAGTTAAACGACTTTTCAAGAATAATGAATATATCTTCCGCGTAAGAGGTGTGAACAAGTATGGATCTGGTGTACTTGTACAGTCCAATCCCATCTTTGCCAGAAACACATTCAGTAAGTACCATGGTTAATTTTAAAATGCTTAGATTATACATTTAGCAATGTTTCAAGGTACAGTATTGCACCTTTATTTCTAATTACAGCGGCCCCATCACCCCCTGGAGCACCAGAGATTCTTGCAGTTGGAAAAGACTTTGCAACAATTGAGTGGCTGAAGCCTGAGAACGACGGTGGCAGTGAAATCACTAACTATTTGATTGAATTCCGTGAAAGAAAGAGTGTTAGATGGATCAAGGTTAACAGAGATTCTATTCTCAAGGACACCTCCTTTAAAGTCACAGGTCTCCATGAAGGCAACATTTACCAGTTCCGCATTACAGCCATGAATGCTGCTGGTGATAGTGAACCTAGTGAATTGTCAATGTATGCAGTATGTAGAGAACCTACAGGTGTGTTTATAAAAACATTTAAAAATGTAATCATTTTAAATTTGTATATGACTATGGTAAATTTTACCTAATGATGTTACATTTTTAGGCACTCCAGATCCACCTTCAATTCCACGGGTTACAGACACGCACAAAGACAATATTAGTCTTGCCTGGACACGACCAATTGAAGATGGTGGTGCTGATGTCATTGGTTATGTTCTCGAGATGCAAGAAGCTGGTGCAGAAGAATGGACAAAAGTACATGAGAAGAACCTTAGGGTGACAGAACACACAGTCGTAGGCCTTTTATCTGGCAAAAAGTACTGTTTCAGAGTTGCAGCAGTCAATGTAAATGGAATAGGTGACTTCAGTGATCCTTGCGCAGAGACTGAGCCTGTAGAAAGAATTGGTATGTTCAAACAAATTTGCTATGAATCTACGAACGCAAAAAAAAGTAATGCCCAATGTCTTGTATGTCTAAAAAATATTTTATTCCAATTGTTCTTTATTTCAGAAATACCTGACCTTGAGCTGTCTGATGAACTTACAAAGACAATTTGTCTGAGAGCTGGAAGTTCCCTGCGCCTGCATGTTACAGTCACTGGTAGACCGATCCCAACTGTAACCTGGAGCAAACCTGGTGTGGACCTGCAAAATCGTGGCTTTATTGAAGTGACCAATACTGCCACAACTCTCATTATTGACAAGGTTCACCGGTATGATGCTGGCAGATATACAATTGAAGCATCAAATTCAGCTGGAAAGAAAGATGCAAGCATCCTTGTCAAAATCTATGGTATGGTTTTTTTTTTGTCTTGATAACTTAATACAATTATCCAAGCATATGATGCACATAACAGCATGCTATGAAATTTTGTCTAACCAGCATGCTTATGCATTTTTTTTCCTCAGATACACCTGGTCCACCTGGTCCAATTAAGATGAAAGAACTCACAAAAGATTCTGCTCATATTACATGGGATGCTCCTGAGGTTGATGGTGGAGCACCAGTCAACAACTACATTATTGAAAGACGAGAGGCATCAATGAGAGCATACAAAACTGTCACATCCAAATGCAGCAAGACATCATATAAAATTACTGGTCTGACAGAAGGAATGCTCTATTACTTCCGAGTCCTCCCAGAGAATATCTATGGGATTGGAGAACCTTGTGAGACAGGTGATGTTGTGTTGGTGTGTGAAGTTCCATTACCACCAGCCAAACTTGAAGTTGCAGATGTAACCAAGTCCACTGTATCGCTTGCATGGGAGAAACCTTTACATGACGGAGGTAGCAGAATCACTGGCTACATTGTTGAGGCTTGTAAGGCTGGTACTGACAAGTGGATGAAGGTGGCAACATTGAAACTTACAGACTTTGAGTTCACTGTTGTGTCACTGAATGAAACTGAGCAGTACCTCTTCAGGGTACGTGCTGTCAACAGCAGAGGACCTGGTGAGCCAAAAGAAATTGTGACAGCTGTGACAGTTCAAGAACAACGAGGTATGTATTATAATAATTATTATAAAATATTCTGCTATTTGTTAGTTATGTCTCACTGTATATGCCCTTCCCCCCTCTTTCAGTCATGCCAAAAGTAGATTTCTCAGCTATTCCACAGAAGATGATCAGTGTTTTGGCAGGCAAACCCCTTCACCTTGACTTGCCAATCATAGGAAGACCACCACCAGTTTGCTCATGGTTTTTCAATGACAACAGGTTAAAGATTGTAGAGCGTGTGAAGATAAAGTCAACTGGAAAATTCTCCAAGTTAACTATTCTTGACACCACCATTGATGACAGTGGTGTGTATACTCTTGAGGTGAAAAACGTAACAGGAGTAATTACTGAAAACATCAAAGTCATCATTCTTTGTAAGTACACACTATTTACATGAAAATAGACATGTTTCAAGTAACTAAGTAGTAATATAATTATTATTTGCTTGTTCTTTCACTGTAGCTAAACCTGATGAGCCTCAAGGACCTATCCGATTTGATGAAATTGATGCAACATCAGTCACAATAAGCTGGGATCCACCTGCAAGAGATGGTGGTGCACCAATTAGCAACTATGTGGTTGAACAACGTGACGCTCATCGGCCAGGATGGGTACCAGTGTCTGAATCAGTGAGCAGACCAACATTCAAATTTGACAGATTGACGGAAGGTGATGAATATGTGTTCCGTGTAGCAGCAGCCAATCGGTATGGTACTGGAGAGTACTTACAATCAGAGGTCGTAATGTGCAAAAGCTCCAAATGTAAGAAAAATGATTTTGATAAAAATTTCATCTGCTTATAAATACCTCTGTATAGATGTATATCCTAGACAGACATTATTACAATGTTGAATTGCTGTTACAGCCATTCCTGGGCCACCCGGAAGACCCATTGTCTTTGATGTATCACGTGATGGCATGACTGTTGCATGGGAGCCACCAGATGAGGATGGAGGCTTAGAGGTTTCTGGCTACATTATTGAACGCAAGGAGGTCAGAGCTGATAGGTGGATCCGTGCTAATAAAAATCCAGTAACAATGACAAGATACAGATCCACTGGTTTAATTGAAGGCCTGGAATATGAGCACCGAGTGACTGCCATCAATGCTCGTGGTGTTGGAAAACCTAGCCTTCTTTCAAAACCAGCTGTAGCAACTGATCCAGTTGGTGAGCAATCCTTTGCTATTAATGCAACTTTTTGTCTTATGGTTGGTGGTTGGTGAATTTAATCATTATCCGTTATTAAACTATTGCCTATTAAACTCCCACAGATCCACCTGGATCACCTCAAAATCCAAGAGTCACCGAAACTACAAAATCTTCTGTGTCCTTGGCCTGGAGTCCTCCTGATGAGGAGGGTGGTTCTAAGGTTACAGGCTATCTAATTGAGATGCAAAAGGCTGGTTCTGTAACATGGATGAAATGCAACACAACACCTTCACTGATCTGTGAATATACTTTGACACAAATGCCACAAGGAGAGGAATTCAAATTCCGTGTCATGGCTTGTAATGCTGGTGGACCAGGTGAACCAGCTGAAGTACCAGCAGCTGTGACTATAACAGAGATGCTTGGTAAGATCTCTTGACCTTGTCATTGGCTCCCTTGTTATGTATGAAATGTTATATGTGTGGGAAAAATTAATAAAATTATAATGTCTTTCAGATCCTCCAAGTTATGATCTTGAGGCAAAATACAAAGATGTCCTTGTAGTCAGATCTGGAGGAGTAATAAAACTATCAGTGCCCATCAAAGGGAAACCTACTCCTACGAGCAAATGGACCAAGGATGGATCAGAGGTGACCAGCCGTGCAATGATTGCCTCCAATGAAGATGTATCTGAGCTTGTAATCAAACAGGCTGAAAGATCTGATTCTGGTGTTTACTATCTCCACCTGGAAAACAAGTGTGGTAAAAAGATGCTTCCTATAAAGGTCAAGGTTATTGGTCGTCCATCTGCACCTGAAGGTCCTCTTAGATTTGACGATATACAAGCACATTCTGTAAGAGTTAGCTGGAAGCAGCCAATGGAAGATGGGGGTTCTGAAATTGTTGGCTACATTGTGGAGAGACGTGAATCAACAAAAGCAGCTTGGTACACTGTTGACTCGCGGGTGGTTGACACTTCTCTTGTGGTTAAGGGACTAGAAGAGAATGTTGAATACCACTTTAAGGTGACAGCAGAGAATCAGTTTGGAATCAGCAGCTCCCTGAAATCAGAGGAAACTGTTGCACCAAAGACTCCCATCTGTAAGTGATTATTTATTTAGTAATTAAACATGAAAACTTTTTTTAAAATTTACTGATATTAATAATAATATTCTGTTACTAATAGGTGTCCCAGAGGCTTCAGGCACTCCACCAGAAATTATGGATGTTACTAAGAGTTCTGCTGCTTTGGCTTGGACTAAGCCTAAAGATGATGGCGGATCTCGTATTACTGGTTATTTTATTGAGTACAAAGAAGTGTCATCTGATAAGTGGATTCGTCATGAGACAAAGATTATCTCAACAATGCATACTCTTAGTCAGCTCACTGCTGATGCTGAGTATCAGTTCCGTGTAATTGTTGTTAATGACATTGGAGAGAGTGAACCAGGACCGGCATCAGATTCAGTAATATGCAAAGACCCATTTGGTATGACCTCATTCTTAATTTGTCAATCTATTTAAAAGTAATCTGTTCATTAAGTGATGGATGATGGACTTAGAGTATCATTGATTTAAATTAAAATAACACTTTCATATTCCATTTATTTAGATAAACCAAGCCAGCCAGGAGAAATTGACACTATGACTGTAACCAGAGATTACATTACAATTAACTGGGAGGCTCCATCGTGTGATGGTGGAAAACCAGTCCTCGGCTACTGGATTGAATACCGAAAGTCTGGAGACAGTGCTTGGAAAAAATGCAATAAGGAGCGTACAAAGGACAAACAGTACACGCAGGGTGGACTACAAGAGGCAACTGAATATGAATTCAGAGTATTTGCTGAAAATGAAACCGGAATCAGCAGACCACGCAGAACAGCAACTGGCATCAAAACTAAACTGAGTGGTAAATACAGTATGAAATAACATTAGAATTAATGCTTTGTGTGTTTTGATTTGTCAGTACAATAAAAATTTAGCATTTTGCATTTTTACCTGAGTAAATGAAATAAATTTAATACAGCTATGCCTGCTGTTTTTTTCAGCTGGAACTAAACCAGCTCTCAGGAAGGAAATGGATGAAGTCACTGCCAAACTTGGACAGACCGCAACTCTCAAATGTCAGATCATTGGAAGACCTGTTCCAGAAATTAAATGGTACAAGGGTGGAAAGGAAATCAAAGAAGGTCGCAAATATGCAGCAACCTCTGATGGCCGCAACCATACTCTAACCATTTCAACAGATCAACAGGAGGATGAGGGTCTTTACACATGCAAAGCTGTGAATGAAGCTGGTGAATGTGAGACCAGTGGAGCTCTGGTCCTTGAAGCAGCACCACTGTTCCCAGTTCCACTGAAAGACAAAATCTTTGCAACATGTGGTAGCACAGTACGCATACATGTGGTTTACATTGGCCGACCTCAACCTAAGATCATGTGGCTTTATGGAACCAAAGCATTGGAGCCCTCTGAGAATGTGATAATTGAAAATACAGAGCATTACACTCATTTGATTCTCAAGAATGTACAACGCAGACTAAATGGAGGAAAATACAGAATCAGGATCAATAACCATTTCGGGGCTGCAGATACTGTAACTCAAGTTGAAATTTTAGGTATATGCTTCAGAATTTGACTCATAATTTATACATTTTTAAATTAGTAGTTAAGAGAGAGAAAATAAGAGTAATTGAAATTTCTTTGTGTTTACAGATAAACCTGCTATGCCAGAAGGTCCACTTGTTCTTGATGCTCTGTTGAAGAATTCTGTGATTATTAGTTGGAAAGCACCCAAAGATGATGGAGGATCTATGATCACAAATTACATCGTGGAAAAGCGTGAAGACAAAGAAGGAGCAGAGTGGGAACTAGTTTCATCATCCATCACAGGCACTTCATGCAGAATTCCTAACCTTGTTGAAAATGAGGGTTATCACTTCCGTGTTTCAGCACAAAATCGTTATGGCAACAGTGAATCACTGGAAACTCCATCTGCCATCCTCATAAAGAGTCAGCTAGGTAAGTAATGTAACATGATTGACAACATAACCACAATATTGTTGTTATTTTGTAATGTTATTGAAATTCACATTTATATTTTACAGAGAGACCAGGAGCTCCATTAAAACCAGTTGTTTCAGGCATTACCAAAAACTCTTTTGTTGTGTCTTGGAAGCCACCACTCAGTGATGGAGGTTCTAAAATTAAGAACTATTGTCTTGAAAAGCGAGATAGGAAGAAGGGTGAATGGGTTCCAGTTACAACAGATGAAATTCACCAGACTGTTTATTCTGTCAAGGGCCTGACAGAAGGTGTAGAATATGAATTCAGAGTGAAATGTGAAAATCTTGGTGGAGAAAGTGATTATAGTGAAATATCTGACCCCGCCATTCCAAAGACTGATGTTGATGTGCGTGCACCTGCATTCAAGGAAGACCTCAGAAACCTGAGTGTAAAATTCAAGAGCAATGCAACATTTGTCTGCAAGATAACCGGACAACCTAAGCCTGTAATAAAATGGTTTAAGCGTGGTAAGGAAATTCAAGCTGATGGCACCAAAATTAAGGTTCAAGAATTTAAGGGGGGCTACCATCAGCTTGTTATTGCTGATTGCGAAGCAGAAGACTCAACTGTATATCAGATCAGAGCAACCAACCAGGGTGGATCCATTTCTGCTACTGTTTCTCTAGATGTTGAAAGTAAGTTATTTAAGCTTTTATATATTTTACTTGGCTACACATAAAATGTAATTTGTTGGAATATTACAGAGAGATAATCCACATTTTTTATTTCTTTTTCAGTCCCTGCTAAGATTCATCTACCCAAGAATCTGCAAGGAAAGGAGGCCATCCCTGCCCTCCGTGGTGAAGTGGTGAACATCAAGATCCCATTCAGTGGAAAACCAGATCCAGTTATCACTTGGCAGAAAGGACAAGACCTTCTTGATAATGATGGACACTATCAAGTTATTGTTACACGATCCTTTACATCTCTTGTATTTGCAAATGGAGTAGAAAGGAATGATGCTGGTTTCTACATAGTCTGTGCCAAAAACAGATTTGGAATTGACCAGCAAACAGTCGAACTTGACGTTGCAGATGTGCCTGATCCACCGCGTGGTATCAAAGCCAGTGATGTTTCAAGAGATTCTGTATCACTCAACTGGATATCACCTGCTAATGATGGTGGAAGTAAAGTAACAAACTACATCATAGAAAAGTGTGCAACCACAGCAGAAAGATGGATTCGTGTTGGCCAGTCTCGTGACACCCATTATACTGTTGTCAATCTGTTTGGAAAGACAAGTTACCAATTCCGTGTCATAGCTGAGAATAAATTTGGCCAGAGTGGACCATCTGAGCCAAGTGGGCCTGTTGTAACTAAGGAAGACAAATCAAGAGTTCTTAACTATGATGAGGAGGTTGATGACACCAGGTCAGTATCCAAAGGCAAAGCTCCTCATTCGGAGGCTAAAAATGTTCACAACAAATACATGATTGCTGAAGAACTTGGCCGTGGACAGTTTGGAATTGTTCACCGGTGTATTGAGACCAGCTCTGAGAAAACTTACATGGCTAAATTTGTCAAAGTTAAAGGTGCAGATCAGACACTAGTGAAAAAAGAAATTGCAACACTGAATGTGGCACGCCACAAGAACTTCTTGTTACTCCATGAGTCATTTGACAGCCCTGAAGAACTAGTTATGATTTATGAATTCATCTCTGGTGTGGACATATTTGAGCGCCTTGGCACAGCCAACTTTGAGCTCAGTGAGTGCGAAATTGTTAACTATATTCGACAAGTGTGTGAAGGTCTTGAATTCCTTCACAGCAAGAGTTATGGCCATTTTGACATTAGGCCTGAAAATATAGTGTACACCACAAGAAAGGGAAATAACGTCAAGATTATTGAGCTTGGGCAATCTAGGCATCTAACACCTGGTGACCAAATTAAGATTCAGTACACAACAGCTGAGTTTGCAGCACCAGAAATTCATCAAAATGAGATGGTTAGCACAGTGACAGATATGTGGTCTGTTGGTGTCCTTGTCTATGTGCTTCTCAGTGGACTTAACCCATTTGCTGCTGAAACCAATCAGAGAATGATTGAGAGCATTTGCAATGCTGAGTACAGTTTTGAAGATGAAGCCTTCAAGCATGTAAGTGTTGAAGCATTAGACTTTATTGACCGCCTACTAACCAAAGAGCGCAAGCATCGTATGACAGCTGCTGAGGCATTGAATCATCCTTGGCTGACAATGGGCTCTGAGCAGCTAAGCTCTAGGTCCATCAAGATTACGCGTCATAAGAGATATTACCAAGCTATGGTGAAGAAAGAATGGAACACTGTTGTCTCATCTGCTCGTGTTGCCAGTGGTGGATCTATCAGAAGTCAGCGAGGAGTAACAGTCTCTAAAGTGAAGATTGCACCATTTGAACATGGACCAGTTGCAGGACAAATTAAACACAGCATAGCCAATGAAGGTGATGATATCAAATTGATTTGCAATATTGACAATTATGACAGCACTACAGAAGTTACATGGTACTGTGGAGTAAGACAACTAGAAGAAGGTGCTAGATGTGAAATCACTTATGAAGATGGACTTGCTACCATAACTATCAAGGGAATCACCAGAACAGATGATGGAACATACAGATGTAAAGTTGTCAATGAGTATGGTGAAGACAGCGCGTATGCTGAGCTCTTTGTCAAAGGGGTAAGATCCTATCGTGAGTTCTACACTGCGCGTGTAGTAAAGAAAGTTAAACGCAGAGTTGACACAGCAAGACTACTCCAAAGACCTCCTGAGTTTACTTTGCCATTGTGCAATCGCACTGCTTACATTGGAGAGGATGTGCGCTTTGGTGTCACCATCACAGTACATCCTGAACCCCGTGTAATATGGTTGAAAAACGGACAAAAGATTATGCCAGATGATGATGACAAGAAGTACACATTAGTTAGTGACAAAGGCCTGTATCAGTTAGTGATTCGCAAACTTGACCCAGATGATGATGCAGAATATTCTGTTGTTGCACGCAACAGATTTGGTGATGACAGTTGCAAGGCTCGTCTCACAGTAGTCCCTCGTCCTTCTCCTGCTGATAACACCTTGAGACCTATGTTCAAACGCCTTCTTGCTAACTTGGAATGCAAAGAAGGCCAGAGTGTACGTTTTGAAATGCGAGTGTCCGGACATCCTTCATTGAAATGGGAGAAAGATGGTATGCCTTTGGCATTTGGTCCACAAATTGAAGTTGTGCATGAAGGCTTAGATTACTATGTCTTACACGTAAGAGGCACTCTTCCAGAAGATTCTGGCACATACAGAGTCACTGCAACTAATACAGCAGGGTCTGCAAGTTGTCAAGCCACACTCAAGGTTGAACGTGTGACACATGTCAGGAAGGAGGAGAGTGAGGAAGAAAAGAAGAAGCAGCATGATCTTGAACAGCAAGAGATGGACAAGAAAGTAAGACTTACTCAGATACTGGCAGGGGCAGATGTTACCCCACTTACCCCAGTTGCACAACAGGCACTTAGAGAAGCTGCAACCATGTTCAAGCCAGCAATCACTACCAAGAAAGGAAAGAGTGAAGCTGAGGAAGCCAAAGAGAAAGAAGAGAAAAAGAAGAGAGCAGAAGAAAAGAGGTTGAGAATGCCTTATGTTGTTCCTCCACCTCGTGTTGTTGCTCCTACTGCTCTTGAGGAGGACAATGAAATCAAACACTTTGTGCCATTCTCTGATATGAAATGGTACAAAAAACTCCGTGATCAATATGAGTTCCCAGAGCCAATGGAAAAGTTCCCCCAGAAAAGACTTAAGCGCATACGTTTGTCAAGGTGGGATAAGTTCTATGAAGTACCCCTGCCAAGAATTAAAGACCAATACAAGTCAAAGTGGCATATTCCTGTTTCACAGGATGACCTCGAGACTGTAAGACCAGCAAGACACCGAACACCTTCTCCGGAAGTGGAGGCTTACTACAGAATCAGGAGACGCTCTCTGGGTGATCTTTCTGATGAGGAACTGCTTTTGCCTGTTAAAGAATACCTCTCAATGAAGATAACAGAGGAAGAAAGGCTAAAACTTGAAGATGAACTCGAGCTGGGCTATTCTGCTTCTCCACCAAGTCTGAGTCCAGTAAGGTTTGAGCTTTCTGCACTGCGTCACCCATCACCTAAGAGAGTTGCATATGATGAGGAAGAAGGGGAGGAAGTTCCAACATACGACTCCTATCGTATTCCATCAAAATATGAGGCTGGTCCAAGCTATATTGACTTGCGTCAACGTCACGACAAGGCAACTTACAGACCTCCAAGAGAAAAGCAAAGACTTTATGAGGAAAAAGAGGACCAAGAACTGCTTAGGTCAGTATCTACCACAACAAAGTTAACTTCCTACAAGAGCAAGCTGCAACACATTGAGTTTGAGGAGAAAACAAAGGTCAAAAGAAAAGAGAAAACAAGAGCTTCCGTGTCAGTGATTGGGAGTACAGTTACAACTGATATACCTTCATCATTCTCTCTTGGCTATGCTCCAGTAACTGGTCCTAAAAAACCTTCTGCAACTGTGGCAGAAAAGGTAGCCAGAAGAGCTTCACCTGAAAAGACACGCCCACGTTCCCCCAGCCTTGATTCCACCGAAAAAGCAGTCACTTCACCAGACTTGTCAACAAAAATCGACTATATGTCAAGGTATGAGTCAAGGAAAAAAGCCCTAAAAACTGAGAGGAAGTTTGAAATGGTGACTCAGCAGCCTTTTACTCTTGACCATGCTCCCAGGGTGACTGTAAGAATGCGTTCTCACAGAGTGCCAATCGGTCAAAACACTAAGTTCACACTGAATGTCCAGTCTAAGCCAGAAGCACAGATTAAATGGTACCACAACGGACAGCAGATTGAAGAAAGCAGAAAATACCGTATGTTTAACATGAGTGGTGTTTTGTCTCTTCAAATCATTGATTGCCAGGAAGAGGACAGTGGCACCTACCGTGTCGTCTGCACAAATGAAAAGGGAGAGGCCTCTGATTATGCCACTCTTGATGTTGCTGGGGGTGGATTTTCTGCATATGCCTCACAACGCAAAGATGAGGAGCCACCAACTCCCTTTGTCCCAGAGATGACTAAAACAGATGTTTATCACATTTCATCCACAAAAGCAGCAACTGTTTCAGAAACACAAGTGGAAGTATCTGAAACTAAAACAGAAAAGATAGAAGAGACTATAGAGACTGTTGTTCATGAGACGCAGGCAACATCTGAGATTAAACTGGAAGCCTTTGAAGTGACAGAAATTAAGGAAGTTGAGGTTGAGAAAATGTCTGAGACCCGTCTTGAAGCAACAGAAGTAACAACAACAACTACTGTTGTTGAAGAAGTAGTTGAGAAAAAGAAGCCAACTCTTCCAGCTACAATTCTGACTAAACCACAATCAGTCACAGTATCAGAGGGAGAATCTGTCAAATTCACTTGTGACGTTGATGGTGAACCTGCACCCTCTGTAACATGGATGCGAGAGGCGCAGATTATTGTATCATCTCATCGTCACCTTATTACCTCAACTGAATATAAATCTACCTTTGAGATTAATAAGGTAGAAATGTCAGATGGGGGTAATTACACTGTAGTGGTAGAGAACTCTGAAGGTAAACAGGAAGCACAGTTCAGTCTAACTATCCGTAAACCAACACCCGTACAGAAGGTTGTTGCTTCACCTCCAAGAGTAAAGTCTCCAGAATCTCCCCGTATAAAGTCACCATTTGGAATTAGGTCTCCACAAAGGATTAAATCGCCTGAACCAATCAAATCTCCAACAAGAGTTAAGTCTCCACCCATGGTAAAATCTCCTACTCCAAAGGATAAAACGTCCAAGCCGAGCTTCTTAACAGAACTAAAAGACATCTCGGCCTCTGCGGATACTATTGTAAAGCTCACAGTGAAACTCTCTGGTGACCTTAAACCATCAATCTCCTGGATGAAGGATGGAAAGGTAAAATAAAAAAGGCATTTTTTTGTTTGTTAGTTAATTTTGTTTGTTTTTACAAAATAGATTCACAAATTTATTTTAACATTTTCTCCTAGAACCTCTCTCAAGGTGGTAAATATGAAATCTTTGAAGAACATGGTTCAGCACATCTTGAAATCTATGATGCTGATCTCTCAGATAGTGGAGTATACACATGTACAGCCCTAAACAGTGTTGGATCTGTTTCTACAAACTGCACTCTAACCATTAAAGGTATTATACTGCACATTTAGAGCTCAAAATGCATAAAATGTTTTTTACATAATAATATAGATTTTTTTCAACTTACACGTACAACTGAATTTAAAGATGAAAAGCTATTTAATAAATAAGACAACACTAATCTAAATAATACAAAGATTGTTTTTTTCCTGATACAGCACGAACAACAGCAGTTGCCTTGGAAAGAAAATCAGAGTTGACAGAAGAAATTGTGAAAAAGGAGAATACCTATGAGGAAGTGCAGTCCTTTACAGAAATTAAAGCATCAAAAACCCAAATGACAATAAGTCAAGGTCAAACTGTTACACTACGAGCAAACATCCCTGAAGCCTCTGATGTGAAATGGATCCTGAATGGAGCTGAGCTATCAAATTCAGAAAACTACAGATACGGTGTGTCAGGAAGTGATCACACTCTGACAATTAAAAGCATAAGCCACCATGACCAGGGAATTCTCACATGTGAAGCCAGAACCGAACATGGTGTGGTTAAGTGCCAGTTTGACATGACTGTCAGTGCGACGCGTTCTGGTTCACCAAGTTTCCTTGTGCAACCACACTCCCAGAATGTTAATGAGGGACAAAATGTCACATTCACATGCGAAATCACTGGTGAACCTTCTCCTGAAATTGAGTGGCTCAAAGATAATGCAGTTGTAAGTACCTTAGCATTGTATTTTCATCATTATCAACTCCAACTGCTTATCTGGGTCATGAGAGTAAAAAAATTCAAACAACTTATTTGTGTCTTCCTAATAACAGTCTGGCCACTGTGTTCATTTCCTGTTATCTTTGCAGATATCTATCACATCAAACATGAAACTGAGCCGGTCTAAAAATGTTTACACACTTGAGATTCACAACGCTACCATTGAAGACAGTGGAAAATATACAGTAAAAGCTAAGAACAAATTTGGACAGTGCTCAGCAACAGCATCACTGAATGTCCTCAGTAAGTGTTTGCTCCATTCGTAACACATTTACAATACCCCTGTCTGAGCATCATGTTCAGTACATTAAATGCATGATTAGACCAGACTCATATGTTCATTATGTCTCTTGTGGAAAACAAAAATGTATACACACAATAACAATCAGTGCTCACTAATCAAGTTAACAAAATCTAACAATTTTTAACAAACAGAACTGTTCTTTTGAGTTTGTTTTGCCTTTTTTTGCACCCTTAGTTGCCTACTGAATTAACGACCCCAATATATGATGATAAAGCACTGCATAAAGTGAATGCACTTACAAAGCAATGATGTGCTACTGCATGAATATTTAAAGGTTTAAATGTCCAAACCATGTTATTAATTAGCCTTTAGCCATGCCATCACATAGCATAACATTAACTCTCATTTTATGTTTATGTGACAAAAAATAACACCATATTAAGAATATTAAAATTTGCATACTTTGATTAGCCTTGACCCATTTTTTTTCCTTAAAGGTACACAGCTAGCGCAACTAGAGCATTATTCCCTATAGTAATGTTAGTTTGGGTTATTATATATTTTTTAATCATCTACTTCAATCACATGGTCGTTATTTACTGTACTCTCACAGCTCTGGTTGAGGAACCTGCAAGAATGATAATTATGGAGAAAGCCTCTGATGCTACAAGCATGCAGGGCAGTTTTTCTGCCAAGCACGTGGTTTCAAAAATGCAAGAAACGTCCTTCAGCAGTTCCAGCATGTCTGAGGTTTCATTTGAGAGCATGTCAGCGTCTAGCATGACCTCCATGACTTCTGAAAGAATGCTAGCTATGAGTTCCAGCAGTATGATGGCAATGTCCAGTCACTCGCATGTTGAGGGATCATCCATCAAAGCCATTTCTCATGGCCGCAAAGGTGAGATGGAAAATCTGTGCATCCTTCCCAAAAAGCATTTACAGTGCAAGAAACCAAATCAACGGGGCCATCTTTCACCTTAATGACAGATGTTCTTTTGTCTTTTAACCAGGTATACCACCAAAGATTGAGGCTGCACCTCAAGATATCAGCATTGAGCCAGGAAAGGTGCTTTCTGTAGCTTGTGCCTTCACTGGAGACCCAACTCCTTGCATAGAGTGGTCACATTCAGGGAAAACCCTTTCCAGCAAGGAGGAAAGTGGACGATTGCAGATTGAGAATTCTCAGGATGTCACCACTCTTTTTATAAGTGCAGTGAAAGAGACTGATGCTGGTGCATACACCTTGAAACTTTCTAATGAGTTTGGATCTGATACCACTACTGTCAATGTCAGCATTCGATCGATGTAAAAAATTATATAATAGTAATACAGTCCTCGCCCTATTTCCCTCATTCAAATCCTTTTTATTTATAGAATGAGAAAAAATAAGTAATACTCCGCTCTTGATAAAGACCTGGATTTCTGTTCTTGTAAATATGAACTATTTTTATACCAAACTTGACATTCATTTATGCCAAACTAGACTAAAGTCTAAAGCTGTTATAAAATGTGCCATATTGGATAATTATGACCGTAAGTTCTGCACCATTTTGTGACATGTACATAATGTATATAGCCGAATTTAACGGTTATGAAAAAATGTATGCAATGTTATTTATGACAATATTAACAAATGAAACAAAAGGAACTAAATGTTTATCAGGAGAAAGTTTCACATGGAACGAATACCCTGTAAAACCTGAAACGAAACGAAACTATGTGCCTCAACAATAAGTTGAAGTCTTAAGATTGCCTCAACAGGTAGAGAGGCTCCCTGTTGACGTTTACTAAAATCAGAGAGACTAAGCCATGCGCTGCACATTTATGTGTGCAGTAATGCAGTACACAAGAATTTATGACTTGAATGTAAGACCTTGAGTGCTGTTTGCATTTTACCCTCATGTAAGCAGGACAACTGGGTCTTGTGTTCAGAGTGACAAAGTCATACCGCCATTTTAATGACAAACTCAATGTGCGAGCGGCCTGCACACTGAGTTAATAATAATGTACGTGCACTGTTTCTGTCGAAAGACTGTTTGAATTTAGCTTTTACAAAACTACCATCACCTGGCCATTAATTGTAAACTCAATTCAAGTACTCCTTTGCAGAACCCGTGCCAGCTCTTGGAGGATTGCTAGGTTCTATTTTGTGTGTTTTTGTGTGTGCTAGTATAGTAGACCATGTGCTGTGCAAAGAAAAGAGAGATACATGAATGTAATATCCTGCACATTGATTGATTAGAATTAATTTATGTAGTATTACCCATATATTCAGCCTCCTTGAGTTTTATGAATTACTGATTTAATAAAGCATGTTTTCAGCACTATAAATCGCCTGGTTCTTCTGATTTCCACAACACAATTGTACTTGATGGATTGGCCCAACCCATGCTTTTTACAGTAATAATGAGGTGCTTAGCTATAACAAATGCTCCTTTGTTAATTATCAGAACGCTGAATTAGCATATACTGTACTGTCAGCCTACTTGGTTTCCACGTTTTATCCATCTGTACAGTTTAAGTTTCACATAAGTTATTTTTTTTCTTTGTAAACAAAAACACAGACTGTGGCTCTGTTACCAACCAGGTAAAATCAAAGCTTCATTCACATTTATTAAAAGCGTGTTGTCACAATTACTGTCAGTCTCATAATGATATTTAAATATCTAAAAATGTGATTAATCAAATTGCATATTTTTTACTGATAGTTAAATATATATATAGTGTTTACTTAAAATACAATGTATTATTGTGCAAAAAAAGGTAAACTGTAAAAATGTAAATAGTAACTAACAACCAAAATGTGACCAGAGAGGTTCCCAGATTGTCAGATGTCTGGATAGGATAAAAATAAATGTAGTGTAGAATATTTTTTTCCATTGGTGCCCAAGCAGTCCTGTGATTTGAATCAGGCACGCAAGCCCTGCAACTGCTGATTTGCAAACGGTTCTAAAATAATATAATTACACCTCCAGAATTTGTGGATTCCACATGGTGTTACCAGACCGTTAAACTGTTAGCAGCTGTTGACTGCAGCCAAAAGGACATGTTTTGTTTTATCTTTTATTATTATAAATATTTGCCTTACAGTTTATATTTTTATACATTTCTACAAAAAAGATTAATTTAAAAATGAGATAAATCCTTGTGCTATCCATCATTGAAAGAATTTTGCCAGCTGGAAGAGAAAAAAATACCTTAAAATGTTACCACTGTAACCAGTAGATGGCTGTAGAGGATCACTCATTGGCCTATTTCCCATTCGTAGGTCTATTCCAAATAATAATCTTCAAGTTTTATGTTAAGGTTTATACTTTGACATTCCAAAATCACTATTTTAAGCCTTAAAAAAGAAAAATCTCTTTTTGTCAGTTAAAATTTGTAAGATAGTTGAAAGAATTTAAAACCTAATGAATCACATCTGAGTTTCTAATGTGACAATATAGAAATTAATTTGTTAACCAATTGGGTATGTAAAAACCTTAAATGTTAATATTGTCTGACTTCATGGCTGTTCAAACAAAAGATATAAGCTGACCAATCTCTGTTTGTTCATATGGTCGTTGCATAACCTTTTAAAAAGCTAAACTTTCTTTATTACATGACAGTGTAGGCTTTTTGACTTGTAATAAAGCAAAAACACTTTAGTGTTTATTTTGTTGCACTTTATTTTTTGCTGACTTTACAAACGATTCATGATTTAAAGTTCTCAAATTTAGTTTTTATTTTTTCTTGAACTTTGCTATTTAATGCATATTTATTTTCTGAAGAATTTTAGAAGGGTGTCCAAATAAAGTGCTAAAAATATAAGCTACAGACTACATTTCATAATGTTTCTTTTCTGGATTCTAGATTGATGTAAAGATATTCCCGAAATTGCTTCTGTAAAATCTTTGACTCTGTAAAAAAGTATTGGTAACACTTTATTGTTTATTTAAATGGGAGGTTTTCACAAGACTGGCATTAACACCTAATAATCCTGATATGACACCTATGTCTTGACTGTAAATGGGACTATGCATGCTTATAACAATGGTCACTATGTGTCATTCGCTCAGTTATGGTGTTTAAAATGCAAAATTGACATTGTTTATGACAACTTAACATAAACAAATACATCACAACCTATTGTGTGATTGACACAACAAAAGCTGTCATAAATCTGCCATAAACATGATTGCCATTAAGTCATTATAAAAGTCAAAAATTTTATAACACTGTCATTATACATATTACTTTTTTTGTTCTCAACTACAGTGGTACAAGCTAAATTTGCCATTGTAATATTTTTTAACATCAATAATATTTAATATTTTACAGTATAACACATTTATTGAGTAAATTATTTTTGTTCCACTAACAACGTGGCAAAAATAATTTTCTTGACAATTATAATGCTTGAAGACAATCAGGTTTGATAGATTTATGAGGAGTTATTTTGTCTTGGTAATTTCAAGTTGTCATGACAAAGATGAACACTGGTTGTGATGTATTTGTTTATGTCAAGTTGACATAAAAAACACAATGTCATCTTTTTTAAAATGACATCCGAAGGCCCGGCGCCAGGATGAGGAGGTATTTTAACCCCATAGAGGGGCACTGGACCTGGTGACTGATTTTGGTCCCTCATGTTCCTTTAATTTAGTCTATTTATTATTACACGCAGTAATATATATTTTTATAGTAATAACAATATGCTCAGTTTCGCTATTACTGATCAATGAGGTTCCGCAACGATACCATTTAAACGCAGACGGATCATGGATCAGTGCCAAACGAGTGGTTTAAATATTATTTCAGTCTACTTATTTATTTCTGTTTTATTTCAAATAACATAAATGTTTTAAGTTTTATGTAGATAGTTTAACCAAAGTTTTACGAAAGCTTTTTAGCTGACTTGTTTAAATTTGTTTTGTGTTAGAACTAGGCTATGTATTGCGCACATTTATTTATTTATAATTTGCATATTAAAACATTTTTTTTTTTAATTTGTAATGCAAAAATATGCAATTGTTAACGGAATAACATTTGTCACCCCGTTCGTGTTTTGTCTGCTTTAAACAAATGTATTAAGTGTTGGATATCCAGTTACACACCCACTCAAAGTACAAGTCGTTCAAATGTAGAGTTTGCTTTAAGTCCTATAAACCCAACACCCCAAAAGTGAAGCGAGAAATCTGAGCAGTGGGCGGTACTGCCGCGTCATCAGCTGCACGGCCCGGCGCCACGCCGACAAATGTGCAAGATGTCCCTGCGCTCTTTAATTTATTTTTGCTTGATTTTATCTCTACAAGCGCTCTTTCCCTTCATCACATTAATTCGTGCAAATGAAACAAATCAAGATGTTAAAATTGAGGTTACGTTTCTGCCAGAAAACTGCAGCCAGAAAGCCAAAAGAGGAGACATGCTGAACGCGCATTATGATGGATTTCTAGCAAAAGACGGATCTCAGTTCTATTGCAGGTAAACGCATGTTTTGTTGCGTTTAAAATGTAATTCAGCTCATACTACTTTGCTTTAGGCAACGTTCTAAAGATGATACTAGCATTAGTTACGTAACTTGGGCTAGTTACAGATGAAAAAAAGTGATTTCATTTGCATTTAAGTAACTTTAAAGTTGTTCCTTTCATTTTCCAGTCGAACGACAGAGAAGGGTCACCCACACTGGTTTGTGTTAGGCGTTGGAAACATTATTAAAGGTCTCGATGTGGGGCTCCAAGAGATGTGTCCAGGCGAGAAGAGAAAAGTTACAATTCCCCCTCCTCTGGCGTACGGCGAGAAAGGAAACGGTAGGTCGTTTTATCCAATGGTTTTGCCTCGGCCTATAATAGGCAGATGCAAAATAAAAGTGTCTGCTTGAGCACCAACAATACACTATTAAACTAGAGCAGCAATCAGCTAGAATGACTTCTAAAGGATATTGTGTAACTGAAGATTGAAAACCCTGGAAATGCTCTACATTTTAGTCATGCTCATGGAGCGCAGTTATTTTAAATGTAAAGATCATTTCGCAGTATTGCTGTTCCCACTGTATTTTATTTGATCAAATACATTTCAAAAACATTAAATGTAAGATAATTAGGATTATAGTACAGATGTTCTGCAGGTTTAACCATGTTAAATTTAAGACTTAAGACATTTTTAAGACCATTATGAATGAAAATTTTAGACTCATAAAGGGCTAAATGACAAGGAATTTTTCAAATGGCCCAGATGAAAAAGATTTTTATATGCCCCATCAAAAAAAGTATAATTTAATACATTTATTAATACATTAATAATTTAATAATTAATATATATATATATATATATATATATATATATATATATATATATATATATATATATATATATATATTAGATATATCTTTTTAGGAAAATATTTAAAATATGGTGTAAAAACAAGCAAGTCCTACTTGTATTCATACACTTTCTTTCCAACATAAACTTTATTTAAAGTAAAATTACAAAAAATGTACAAAACTAAATCTGTGCACAACAATCTGTCCAGGTTGGTGTCCTCAGCAGTAAATACATGGAGCACATTTAAACAAATGTTATTGTAAGGAAAATAATTAAACCATTATGGTAAATAGAGTTAAAAATGACCTTTTAAGAAAATATTTAAAGTATTATTGAGATGGGTTGTTGGTACTTGTAAAGGTGTTGGTCAGATTGGGTAGCAATACATGATCAAGGAAAATTAAGACTTATTTAAAAGATTTAACACCTATAACACAGTATGTTAGCAAATTTAAGACTTTTTAAGGCCTCAAAATTTGATTTTGAGATTTAAATTCATTTAAAGATTTTTTAAGAAGCCCACAGATACCTTGTGGTAAAATATTTTCTGAAACAGTTCATTGCTGTACATTTCTTGGCATATACATTTAGGATATTACAGAAACATTTTGAAGTTCACAATAACTTGTTCAGATCTTTTCTCAATTATTCCAATACACAATCCCAAAAATATAAATATAAAAAAATGATCTAATATTTATTTTTATGTTTTTATAATTGAGATGTACAGACTTGAATTGAATGTTTAACCTTTTTGTGGTGGAGCAGGTCCTGTTCCTCCAAATGCAACGGTGATCTTTGAGGTGGAGCTGTTGCACATAAGCAGAGGACCACGCAGCATAGAAGCCTTCAAGGAAATGGATGCTGACAACAACAAGGAACTGACAAAAGAAGAGGTAATACATATAAAGTGATGCTTGTAGATACAATTATAGTGCTCTTATATATATTTTTTTTCTTAATAATAGACTTTCCTTTTGCGTTGACTTTTGTTACATTTATTTTCAATTTGGATCTGCAGATTAAAGAGTACCTGAAAATGGAAGCCAAGAAGTTGCAGACCCAGAAAGATGAATCCTATTTTGATGATGTTGTGGCAGATGTGTTTCATAAAAATGATCATGATGCTGATGGGACCTTATCACTAAAGGAATACAATGTTTACAACCACGATGAACTGTAAACACTATCAGACAGAGACATTTTCACACCATTAGTGCACTGGACAATCTCCACAAGATGCTCTTTACATTGTGATTAAAGATTTTGCTTTGAATACCACTAAATTTTTAATAAAGTTGACTCAAATACTTGTACTAACGGTGTCATGCTAATCAATTGTATATACAGGTAGACGCAAACAATTTGTATGGGCTTCAGTTTGTTATTAAACTATTAAAGTTGCACCACAGATTCTTTGAACTAGGGATCCTTGATATTGGAAAAATTTAACATTGCGCTATTTCTTTATTCTGTGATATATAGTGCGATAAGACTACAATTTCACTAGAAGTATTTAAGTATATAAGTATAATAGAAGAACTACTGTATTTAGAAAGAATTTATCATAGATTGATTGGGATGATTCTGTAGGATAGTGCACAAAATACAGTAAACCATCCACAAGGATAGATAAATTCGATAAAGAAAAATATGCAAATGCTATAAACAGCATTTTATTGTTTTCAGAGGAGTCAAACTGTATTCAGGTATACAGTAATTGAACAATCAAATGTCAAATAATACCTCATAGTCTTCGTTTTATAAACTATTAAATAAAGTTGGTGGTTATTAATTTGTCAAAGTTAAAAATGGTACAATTTCTTATGCCCGAATGCTTTTAAATCCCTCACACAGTCACATGCTTTAAAAAAAAACACTTGCGAAATGGTCAATTATAATCCAGACTCCACATTTATACTCACAATGTCACTATTGCAAATGATCACATTGCGATATCGATGTTAACACGATATACTGTGTAGTCTTACTTTGAGTTAAATGCAGAAATATGCAACTATTGTCTTGTATCGACATTTCAAAATCATTGAAAATAATTTCATGGCATCTAGAAATAATGATTTATAAAAACTATTTTGTTCTTGACAGTAACTGATACATACCTACATCTTTAAAAAAATAAACATTCCTCACTAGCAAGTGTATTTTCACAAAGAAACTTAAACATTAGTTTAAAAAAATATAGGTATAGTGGAAAAATCCTTTTTTTTCTATTGAATCACAGCAAATACCTCTACTTTTACTTTACCTTACATTTTGAAGACAGCACACAAAGTTAAACCACACACACACACACACACGCACACACACAATTATAAACTATAAATTATAATCAGTCAACCCCAATCAGACAGTCCTGAGAGATGAAGTGCATTGATAGTTCTGTTTAAAGTCCTTATCATATTAAATTAATAAAGTTTTTTCACTGTTTTGTTGCATAAAGAGCATTTACTAATTGCAATGAATTTGTCATATGTTTGGCTGGATAAATAAATAAAGACAGACACAGTGAAATAACAAAGCAAATGTCTGCATATATACAGTGCTCAGCATTAATAAGTAGAGCCCTTACAAATCTCTCTTTTAAATTCATATTTTTAATTGGAAGACAATATTATATTTGTGAATATACAATAGATTAGATTACATTAGTACTGAAGCCAAATCTGAAGCTTATCTGGCAAAATAACTTACAATAATGGTCCAAAAACTAGTACACTAGTACACATGTTCTAGAAAAATATGAAATACAAATTTTAAAAAAAGAGGAAAAATAAAAGAAAAGAGTTGAAAAAAATTTAGTTGAAATGTTGTAGGTTGTAATTTTTTTGCAATATTTTGTTTGTTTGAATCTTACAATTTCTAAATATGTTTGGCGACTAAAATATTATTTTAATAAACATATCTGTTTCATAAATCTGTTTTGTTTAAATGCACCAACACACATTGCCTATATTCACTGAGAAATAAAGGATAAAAATATTCATTTTCAAAATGGACTGAATTATGCTGAACACTGTAATTGACAGAATTCCACAAAGAGCAAAGGCACAGTATAATTGACCAGGGTTGATGCTCGATAAATGTGCTGTATACATTAACAACACTAGGTGGCTCTGTAATACAGCTGTTTGAACACACTCTTGTTGCCTCTTCTTTAAGATGTCAAATTAATTAACTTTAACAGAAAAAGCTGGAAAATAATGCAGATAGATGATTGAGTTAGTGAGAGAGATAAGGGGAAATCTATTTAGTGGAGATAATTAGTCTTTTGTGATTCATAGACAAACATTGTATGCTAAAATGTAAGCAGTAACAATTACGCTTGCTTTTTTCAAACACATTTTATAATATCCAGACTATTAAATGAAACTCTACGGTTGCAGAGACTCTTGTGTGTATGTCTGTGTGTGTGTGTGTGTGTGTGTGTGTGTGCGCGTGTGTGTGTGTGTGTGTGTGTGTGTAGACTCAAAACTTGTTTTTTGCGTAAAACTCTGACTGCCTAACATCCCCCACAGGCCAAAAGTGACGTAAACCATGTCCGTGCCAAGATTCAGAGCAGATCCAGACAGTGGAGGGAGAAAGCTAGAAGACATTTAAATGCTCAGTGACTTTACTTTCAATGTAAGTTGTTCAATCTCTAACAAATCATAGTATTTTTTTTGCCAGAACACTCAAACAAATCACCACTGGAATTGGTTTTTAACTATCAAAAAAACAAGGATAAAAATAGTGAAAACAATTACAATCTTATTTTTTTTATTTAATTAATTTTAAAAAAAATTTTTTTAAGTCTGGCTAGGTCTAGCATGGGATGGATGTCCAGTGTTTTTTTTTTTGCCTTTAGGGTTTAGTGATTACAGGTCTACCTGAACAAATGCTGTTTAAAGACCACTAGGTACAGTTCTCACTTCTCCCCAAAAACAATCATTTGTGTTACACTGTACTTCACCCATGTCTGTTTCTCATGGTTTAGTTTGCTGATGTTTGATGCCCTATTGTTTCATTTTAAAAAATGAAAGAGTTTATTTACTTCATTACTATTACTCCATTTAATTTGTTGCTTATGCTTTATGTAGAATGCAGTGTCTGACTTGAAACTCTCTTCCCACAAAATGCCAATAAAATGACTTTTATAGCTGCATGGATTTTAACAAAGGTTCTTTTGTCTGAAACTGAAACACATTTATTGTGCACTGCATCAAGATAAAATGAAGCCCTTTATAAAGAAATCTGATGCATGTCCTCGCCTTGCTATTTAAAAAAAAAGAAAAAAATAGAAGAAAACAAAAGAAAATCCTGAATAATCAAAAATACACTTCATTTTGTCAGATAAAATATATTTTAAAGGTTGAACGATTGCATTTTTTTTTGCCATTATAGTTCTCTGCAGCATTGTTAAAAAATGGTGTAAAAAAAACAAACTAAATTTGTTACGAAAAGAGCATTCTTCCAACAAAATTTCCTGTTGCTATTTTGGGTTTTTCCATCTATTGTTTTTTTTTTCAGTCTTATCAGGTAACAAAGTAATTAAAAATTCACTTTGTAATTCATTCTTTTTAAGAGATTGCTGTAGCTACTAAATCGTATTGACAGGAACAGAAATGAACCGATTCAGGTGTGCGTTTGAAACTTCAGAAAACATCAGAAAACATTAAAGCCTAAAGGGCTCCAAAGACTATTCAAATAAAATGGTCTATTGTTGCACAAATGTGTGAGCATTTTAGTGACTTTTTCACATACAACATTATTTATTGTAGATTAGGCTTGGGCGATATGGGCAAAAAATCATATCTCTGCATTTTTAGGAGGAATGATGGTATGCGATATATATATGCAGTATTTTCCCATAAGTGGTTACTTGAGAGTTAAAGCCTATATTAAAACTATTTTAAAAATTTTTAAGCAAAATATAATTCAAACACAGGGGTTTCCCTCCCTATTTACAAATAAACCGCTGCACAAAAAATAACAGCGGCACAAAATCTTTGATAAATAAAATACAGTGCAGGTTTTTCTCCTGCTTAAAACTATAAGTTGCACAACATTTCCAATTATAAAAAAATCTTGGATAAATACAGTACACTTTTTTTCTGCTTAACACTACACTTTATTTTGTGCAAATAACAAAGTAAACAGAACCATAGAAAACATAGCTACATCATCAGAGAAAAATGGAACACACTTAAATAGTAACACAACAAAAAGTATTGTAGGATCGAAAAGAACCACATTTAATGTAAACATGAAACAGTAAATTATGTCACAATTACAGTGTTGTTATAAGTAATCCTGTATACCACAGTTGTGTGATTTATAAACAACAATTAAATCAGCTGTATATGTTTTTTAGTTACACATGTACATGTATGTATTGTGCACAATAATTAAACAGTGCACATATCAGTGAAGATATCTAAGGATAAGTCTTTCACTCCATGTAAACAATCCTACACTTTATCTTTTGTTTTGTTTTGACTTGTTTTACTAAATATTGATGAGATGAAAACGAATAGACTATAGATATGAGAAGTAACGTAATTGTTTTAGAGTACTGTGATGAAATGCTGGTTAAGCATATCATCATTATAACAGACCAGAACGCAGAGCTGTGTTATAACGTAAATGTAAAGAAGAGACCGTCGTGTAATAAATCCTGAACTTATAATCGTTGAATTTGAGGTGATTTCACTTTCAAAATGCGCTATAAATTCGTCCCATTTTGCCGTTTTTAATTCTTTCAGGTGCTTCTTGTCAATTTCACAAGGGTTCTACGCTCGTTCTTGCTGTCAATTGCGGAAGAAATGATCGATTAAAGGTTTCTGATAAACCGCTGCCACAGCTGCAGGCGCTGTGTGACGTGCGTGCACGCGAGGGGGAGTCAGAATTGTCCTGGGAGACAGATTTCGATACCGGCACTGCATGTTCCTCCATGTCACGTCAGTGATGGGTCGTTCTTGAACGATTCGATCATTTTGAACAAATCTTTTGTATGACTCATGGAGTGAATCATTCATTTGTGCATGCGCTCATTTGTGCAAGTGGAGCTCGCGTGCTGCATTGGTGTGGTCTGTTTTGCTGCAGAATGCGCACGTGTGGCTTCAAACCATATCGAAACGAACGATATTGGATAATACCGCATTGCGTTGGGGAATCATATCGATATATCTCCAAGAACTCGATATACCGCCCAGCCCTATTGTAGATAGAATGTTAATGACGATACTACCGTTTACAAACTACAGTGGCACCGCCATTATTTTGGAACCATAGTATCACGATACTACCATAGTACCGGTAAACCATGCAACCCTAGGGTCTACAGAATGTTAAGAGCATAGCTAAAATATTTTCTTATCTGCTAACAGACAGACATAATCTAGTATGTTTTCAAAAGACAAATAAATTGCTTAAGCAACAACAAAATAACACAGTCTTGCAGTTTACAAGGCTCATCATTACAAGGCTCATCATGCCATGGAGAAAAGCTAGATGAACAGCAACACGTAAATCCAACAACAGCAAAAACAACATCTGCATAAAGTCAGGCCAAATTCCAATCCCTATATTTCACACACTGCAGAACCCTTAAACAGCAAATGGCAATACCACAACACTGACAAGAACATGTTTAATCCATTCAGGCTCTTCGGAAAGGATAGTATGCCATAAATTCGTGTTTTTTTTTTCTTGGTTATCTGGTTTTACAATTTCCATCTGTCCTCTATGTTTTGCTGTGTTTATTCTGGTCTTAAAACACTTCTCTCCTTTTTTGGCAGATTGGGTTTGGATCACCAAAGATGTTCTGCAACAATGTTAGCATGAGTTTAAGATTTGTCTGCATCCTGTTGTTTCCATAAACAACAGCAGCGTGTAGGTGTTTGATGGTTTACAAGGGTTTTATTTTTACACATGTAAGCTGTATATCAAGCCAGCACATTCAGACTTGACAGGTCTGCACTTTATGTGGATGGCAACAGAAAGAACCCCTGAATAAACACCTAACCAGACATGTTTACACGGGAGGATGGCCTAGAGAAATGTAAGAGGATCTGAACAAATACAACATTGTGTTCACTGTGATAAAAACGTGTCAATTCATTCATTAGCACTGTTTGTTATGGGTAAACAGAAGCATAATTAGATGGCGAATATATACATGATGCAAAAATGTCAGTCATTATAACCACTGCATTTAGGAAATCCTGTCTAGATTTTGTTGTAAGTTTCCATACATTATTCAGTTAAACATAAAAGAAATTGACAAATGTCTATTGTTCAATTTTGTTTGAAAAACATTTTTATTACTTTCATGACAATTACATATTTTACATAAACTAAGCACAGAATATTAAACAAGCACTGAAGAGAATACAAAGTTTCATAATGCAGTACATACACATATACGGCTCTGGAAACAATTATAAGAACACGAAAAATACTTAGTTCCTCTTGATGTATTATGCGTGGGTTTGAGAAAATATTGGCATTCATTTATCAATAAATGTATGATGAAAATTTCTTTCAAGTTTCAAATTTAACTATTCTATTTAAACTTTTATTAAAATATTTGGGTTACTTTTTTAAAAAGTTTAACTCAAGTTACTTTTAAAAAATAATTTAGTGTAATCACATTGAATCACACTCAATTAGAGAATGAGCTCCCCATGGGAACAGACAGAAACCAAGAACCATTTCTGTAATGGAAGTATTCTCATTATTTTGAACACATGGAAGAAAAGGAGATTGTCTCAATGGATTATATGGTTTATATAAATTTATTATACTATATATATATATATATATATATATATATATATATATATATATATATATATATATATATATAATATATATAATATATATATCAAAATCACCTGCTTTATAATCACTTTAGACGTTGTGCTAGAGAATCATACAAATACTAGTTGTAAAGTGACGTCTGTGAAGTAGCAATTGTTTCTGCCATCAAACTGTTGACTATCACACACGTAGCAGTGCGATAAGGCTGTATATCGTCACTGGTGGGACACTAAGGCACTCGGCCTGTGGCCTTGAGCCAACGCACGCCTCCCACCAGTGCTGATACACAGCCATATTGCACTGCTACTACTTATTTTACAGAAATTGTAATCAAACTACATTATATTTTGCACATATAGAATAACAAAATTTCTGGATAAATGTTTTTTTTTTTGATGAACCAAGCTGCAAGGACATTGACAAAACAAGTATTCACATCTGTTCCTGACAAAAGTCAACATCAACAAACAAAAAAAAGCAGATTAATATAACAAAAGCAGATTAAACAAACACAGCTTTTAGTTTTTCTGTGTAATTGTTGCATAGTAAAATAAACCCATATTCAATCTAAGTACAGTTTGTCATTTTTTCCAAAATATAATAATAACCTCACAAGTTTAAAAATAAAATAAAATAATGGAGAACAAGCTACACTGGGAAGGAAAACAGTACACTAAACTACACATATTGTTATTCAAGCTAAAGTAAGTTTAACCAGAAAACAGTTCAATTAGGCAAGCAACAGGCAGTCAATGTGGAGAACAGATCTGAGCACTGAGGTCATATGTATCCTATTCATCATGACTCCAGCATTTCCCTTTTACACTCTAAAGCCCCAGATCCCTTTACAGCGCCCCCCCCCCCCAAACAGACACACTGCATGCTTACATCTGCAATTCTCACTTTACTTCTCAAACAGCGCAAGACTGTTGTTTCATTTGCATTAACAACAAATTCAAGATCTTTCAAAAAGCAGCAAAAATAAAAAGAATATATATATATATATATATATATATATATATATATATATATATATATATATATATATATATATATATATATATATATATATATATATATATATATATATATATATATATATATATGAGTAGTTTATGAACACTGAACAAGTACTTGACGTGAGGACAAGCGTTTTTGTACTTCTGTGAAAAAAATTCACTGGAGCCAAGTACAGAAAATGTTGAGAGAACAAGAAACATGTGTCTCTTCTCAATTTTGCAATGGTTTCCCTAACCAGTGGTTCTTTTTATTGGGGGAGAGGAGGAGGAGACAAAATGCATGATCCCAGAATTAGAAGTGGAGGCTTATATCCATAAAAACACAAAACATATAATTTCCTAATATGTCAAGTAACAACTTTACTCTCACGAATGCTTACTGAAAGAGCATGCAAAGAAAAAAGAAGAATTGCAAATGAGCACTCTTTTAAATGTAGTGAACAACAGGCAGTTTTTCCAAGCACTCAATGTTGAACTTAGGCAACATAACATGTAGAGCTGCAAGTAGCAACACACATAGTGTATGCTAACAAAATAATGCTATGCTTGGCTGTCATTACTCAGCCAACAGCTATTTGAAAGAAAACTTGCTCAGGGCTACCTTTTATCCTTGTTCTGCAATCAATCAGTCACTTAAAGAAATGAATATGGACACATTTTTGAATGAATTCACTTTCGCTGCAGAGACATGCAGACCGTCTAAGCATGTACCGTAATCATCAATTTCAAGAGCTGTAATCAAAAAGTCAGATGTCAGACTAACAAGACTGTGACATCACCATTCTGCATTCTGTCTAGTATTATTATAGGTATTATAGGTAGTATTTCCACGCTTCATGTTTCATATTAGATTTTCCTACAAATTTACAGTTAATTTTCAGCCAGAAAATGCTCAATTTTAATTTTTGTGCAAAAAATAAAAATAAAAAAATGCTTATTGAGGAACTGAACATTACCTTTTAACTGATTGTAGTAGTCAATGTATTCTTAGTTTCCTGTTTCCTGTGATTGGCTTTCCTTCAGATAAAATAACTAAATAATAAATTATCATGGGTTTTGTGTTTTGTAAGTTAGGCCCTGTTTACACTGATACATTTTAGTTTTAAAACAGCATTTTAGAATGAAAACGATCCACGTCAACACTGGCTTTTCACCTAGCATTTCTGAAAAGATCTCTGCCCACACTATTGACTCTACTCTTCATGTACGAGGGGATGCAGCCATTGGAATCTTTTTGGCTCGAGACTTCCGGTTTACTTCACTTCCATTCATTTTTAGAAGTTAAAAACAGCTCGTTCTGCTGATTGATGTTGCAAACTGATATTTTCTTATGATATCATACTTATTGTTATATATAAAACACTTGTTTGTAGAGCTCTAGCCATTTCTCCAATTGGTGGCTGAATCAGAAGTTCTAAAACAATTGCAAAATGGGCGCACTTCCAAATCGCAAAATAAGGTCAATACTGCTGGAAACGCACATCACGTGACCACACACACACACTCTGACATGCGCTGCAGCATATGCGGACGTCTGAGCCCCAGGCAGTCAGCGGGTGCTTTGAGCACACCTCCCCAGGTGAGAGCAGCACAAGTCGGCACAATTCATCAAGGATCTTCAATGCATATTTATAACAAAACGGAGCCAACACTGTAAAAAAATCCATCATTTTACTTTTTTTCCAGCAACTGGGGGCTGAAAAAAAAAACTTAATATAACGGCTGTTAAATTACAGAAATTTACTGTAAAATAACAGATGTTAAATGACAGAACATCACCAGAAATTTAAATTTAAGGAAATTTCTGTAATTTAACATCTGTTATTTTACAGTAAATTTATTTTATTTATAAAATAAATTCCATTGTAAAATATTGGATTTTTTTTCAGCATTTAACATAACTGCCTCCTTTCATTTTTATTGAAAACACAAAATATACCCAGTCTCTTTTGCTGAATATTAGTTTTAATAATCAATAATGGCCATTATTAAAGTATAACATACAATAAGTATATACAATATAGGAAATAAAAAAAAGCAATCAGTCTAATGTGCAGAATCAGTGTACATGGTTACATAAATTAATATATGAACTCATCTTTGCGCTCAGCAAAAACATGTTACCTGTCGGCGCCAGTGGTGTAGTGGTGTAGTGCGTCGACACATGCGCTCCGGTGCTCACGGCGACCCAAGTTCGATACCGCCTCGCGGTCCTATGCCGATCGGTGCCCTCTCTCTGCTCCCCATGCTTTCCCGTCAATACTCTCTACTGTCCTATCAAATAAAGGTGAAAAACCCCAGAAAAAAATGTTACCTGAGAACAAGTAATAGATTCAAAAGACCATTAGATAGAGACAAGATGAATTAAATATTACATTAACAACTACAGTGAGTTGAAATCTAGCAAAAGATCCTTGATGAACTGTCCGCCCTGCACTGCTCTCACCTGGGGAGGTGTGCTCAAAGCACCTGTGACTGCCTGGAGCTCAGACATGCGCATACACTGCAGCACATGCCAGAGTGTGTGTGGTCACGTGATGTGTGTTTTCGGCAGTGTAGTGTGGACAGAGAGTTGTTCAGAAACGCTGGGTGAAACGGCAGTGTGGACCCGAATGGTTTTCATTCTTAATCGCCGTTTTAAAACTATGTATGTATGTGTTAATGTGGGTGTTTATGCAAGGATGGACTTTATATGTATGTGAGGGTGTATGTAGGTGTATGCATGCATGCGTCAAGTTTATATATATATATATATATATATATATATATATATATATATATATATATATATATATACACACACACACACACACACACACGTTTCGAACATCCAATATATAGGTGTATATGCAAGTAATTTATAGGTGTGTATGCACGTGTTTTATATAGGTGTTGATAAGCAAAGTTTGATTTAAAGCCTATATATAAACATATGCACCTCATACAAACAGGGTAGCACTGAAGTTATCAATCACACCCCCACAATAGAAAAGGAAATAGCCCATTAACAACTACCCACACACTCCTGTAATAATAGAGAGTGGGGGAGGGTAATGGTCAGGCTATTATTGAAAGTCCTTAACACAAAATCATGACATCATCATGACTTTGACCATTTTTGACCATTTGTCTGAAACAGTGTGGTCTTAATCTTGTTTATATACACTATGAACAGCAGCTGCGCTAATTATTCTCTTTATTCTCTATTTCCAACTGGGGATACTCATCCCGAGACCCTCGGACCACGCAGCGTCACTGATTCGATCCAAGACCAGCGATGAGATGATCCCAAGGTTTCCATATCCTGGACCAGGCCGTATCTTGAGCAGCTACTATGGTGGTCATGGAGCAGTGGAGAGCACGAGACTGATTCCTGTGACGCTCCAGGGACAGACGAGTCTTTGCTGAGGTCTAGCTTCCAGCCTCTGGCACTTGGACTGCAGCTCTGCACAAGACGTTTTGGCCAGTGGAGATATGGTTGTGCCCATCTGAGCCTGGTTCTCTCGAGGTTTTTTTCTTCACCTTCGCCAATTGGTGAAGTTTTTTTCATCGCTGGTGTCGCCACTGGCTTGCATGGTTCGGGATCTGTAGAGCTGCGCATTGATGGATTGCTCTTCAGTGTTTGGACTCTCAGTAGTGATTATTAAACCACACTGACCTGAGCTAAACTGAACTGAACTTAGTAAATTGAAACAGTGTTGTTCAGTTTTCAAAGTTTATGATCTTTCATGTGAAGCTGCTTTGACACAATCTACATTGTAAGAGCGCTATACAAATAAAGGTGAATTGAACTGAATTAATCAAACCAGTTAAGTTTTACTTGTGATTTAGATTTAAGAAGAATAAAATAAGTACGCAGGGGGGGAGGGGGCTGGGGAGATTAAGGGAAATCATATATAATATAATACATATAGATAAAAATAAATAAATAAATCACAGCATGATTCTAAGTCAAGTTATTGTGTATCCATCACAAAATGAATTACAATTCCTTGTTCAATAAAAATGATCACATAAAAATCACATTAGAAATTAAAAGTCAAATAAATAAATATCCTTAAATAAATGGACAACTAAAGCATTATATTGGTGACCTTTTTGGTTGATCCGCATAATGTAGACATAAATTACTTGTTCCCAGATGAGCAAACCTTGGTTCAGAAAATGTGGTTTACGGTCTGAGACTGACCTGTTAGTCATAACTCCTGTGAGCATTTGTGTGTTTGACACTATTTTGTCTACCTCGAAAAGCATTCATACTTTCAAGACCACCTATGTAGATTTAAAAGAGCAGGAAAGCAAAAGAGAACAATGAGAATCTGCTCAATTGTTCATTTGAGTTTTCCATCACCCTGAGTGTATTTCAATACTAAAACCATTTTGAAGCATCACCCCTGACCTCAACCCTCCCCAGTTTTACAATGCTCTGGAAAATCATGCTCTCCATGGCGGTCCCCTTTTGGAGCCTCCAAGCCAAACTGTCTGGAAAGTAAACAAATGTCTCAGCCCCACATTCAAATAGACGACCACCATCCTCCCCCCTAGATATCCCAGCAGTGACTCATACATCCAGCCATCTTGCATTTGCTAACATTTTCCAGTAGGTGCAAATCATTTCCCCTGACCAAGAAAAACCAATTTCATTTGTGGTTCCTGAGCTTGGAGCACAAACCTCAAAAGAGTCCTCCCACCATTTTCCCTTATTTTCACTGCACGACTCTACAACATAAAAAATTAGGGGTACCTTTTGTTTCATTGAAAAGTTTGCAAAGCTTCTAAAATTTTGTTGATCTTTTTTAGCTTCTAACTGACTTTAGCTTCTAGCAACTTTCGTATTTACATACAGTATCTTTACCATTGCAGAAACCTATTAAAGACCCACATGTCTTAGTGTAATTGGTAGAGGCAGTCATTACTAAAGCATGACTGGAGGGTAAAAGCAAAGGAAGTACTCTATCAAGATGGTTGAATGTGAACCACCACACAAAAAAAGAAGGAAAAAATATTTCAAGTATAAGTGGTCACAAGAGACAAATCTAATAGCATGTTAATACCAGGTGTGAACAGTGAGTACGTTTACATGGACACCCATAATCTGATTTTAATATGATTAAGACTTTACTCTGATTAAGAGTCTGCCATGTAAACAGTGATTTTTGATTAATCCAATTAAGGTCGTAATCAAACTAAACAGAAATCGAATTAAGACATGTGGAGTATGCTGACTTTAGTCACATTATTGAAGGGAAGACGCGCAGTACAGACGCGTAAGCACCTTAATCAAACTATTACCGTCGTGTAGGATTTTCACCGCATTTTGCAACAGGGTAGTCACACATAGCTGTTTGACTCCATTCTTTGCACCCACTGAGTCAGTGAAAGACCAAAGACCCCTGCATTGTGAAATGTGGAGGTTTTTTCCCCCATACGCCATGCGGTATCAAATTCTATTAAAACAACACTCTTATACTCGCATCCAATATCTTGTTAATCACGGGGGGCATGAAGGAAATGGTCCTGAATGAAAGTAAAAGTGGCAAATTGCAGTTAAAGTCGGTAAATTAAAAATGAAACACCCGAAATTACATGAAACTCCTGAGGAAATGTGGATAGTGTGGTGACGCAATAACAATAATCAATCTATGTGTTATAACAATATATGTAAATGGGATCATGAAAGGAACGTTCAAAAAGCAACTCATGCAAACACCTTAATCAAATTATTGTCTTATTCAGGTTAAGGCAAATTACTCGATTACTGATGTCCATGTAAACGTAGTCATTAATGCATCTCAGCTGACCCTTTGTGATCAGATCACTGAAATGGATGTTAATACTAGGTGTAAACATGACCCAAATGTGTTTTGGCTCACACCAGGTGGATAGTTAGACATAAAAGATATACTAGTAAGAGTTAGTGCTTATATACAGTTGGTTAAGTGTTATCAGTGACAGAATCATTGACTACTTTTACATGGACATCAGCAATCAAATTATTCGACTTAATCTGAATAAGACAAAATGATCAAGGTGTTTACATGAGTTGCTTTTAGAATGTTTCTTTCATGATCCTGTTTTACATGTTATAGCACATAATTCGATTAACGTCATTGCGTCACCATGATATCCACGTTTCCTCCGAAGTTTCATGTAATTTTGAGTGTTTCCTTTTTAATTTGTCAACTTTAACTGCAGGTTGGCACTTTCACTTTCATTCAGGAACATTTCATGCATGCCCCATGACAAAAGAGATATTGGATGAGAGTATGAACTGCTGGAAGAGTATTGTTTTAATCCAACTTGATACCGCAAACCGTATGGGGAAAAAACCCCTCTGCATTTCACAATGCAGGTGTCTGTGGTCCTTCATGACTCGGTAGGTGCAGAGAATAGTGTCAAACATCCGTGTGTAAATAAAATATCCTGTCACAAAATGTGGCAAAAGTCCTACATGATGTAATAGTTTGATTAAGGCGTTCACATGTCTGTACTGCACTTCAATAATGCGACTAAAATCGGCAAACTCCACATGTCTTAATTCGATTTTTGTTTAGTCCGATTATGACTTTAGTCCGAATAAGGTCATCAAAAATCCCTGTTTACATGGCAGACTCTTAATCAGAGTATTGTCTTAATTGTATTAAAATAATTGTTTATTTATTGAAGACCATGTAAATGTACTCACCGATGCTCAATAAGAAACTGAGGAATCCTGTTGTTTTTAAAGACCAGGAGGAACTTTCTCACATGCCATGCAGAATGTTCATCCATGGAAAATACAGACAACCATATATAACAGGAACTTCCTACACGTGGTGGCAACATGTTTCTTGAAAAAAAAAGTCCCAGGAGACACTGATGGACTGTAAATCATAGGATCAAAGTTATTATTTAGTTAATAATATATCAAAGGTTAAGAAATTACTTGGACAACTAGACAATTCCCCCAATTTATAAATGAATACATTTTTAAACGTTTGGTTAAATCTGTACCTTAAATGGACAGTCTTTGTATTTCCGTTGCTTATTTGTGCTTTGATTGGATACAGATGTATGTAGTAAAGACCATTTTAGCAGGAAAACATGGCCCAAGGCTTGACATTGGAGGGATCATCACAGCTTTGCCTGGGGATCTCCAGCATGTGCAGAAACAGTTAGTGTCAGCTAGCTGAACATAGTATGTGGGAGGATTCAAGAAGGAAGAGGGTTTTGTTCAGCTTACATTTGAGTTGCAATGGTCCTCTGACAATAGTACCTTTGCCTACTCAAGTAAAAAAATTGGTACAAAGCGGCAAAAGATATCAGACCAAAGAAAAGGTTAAAAATCAGAATAGAGCTTTTAAGTAAACAATTTGTTTACTACTTAAATGAGAGCAATAGTCTCTATCAGAGATAATCATAATTATATTCTTTTTTTTTTTGCTGTAGACAAAATATGCAAAAAATTTTAGCTTGTTTTTCTTATTTGCCATAATTTATTCCTGTATTGTACATGTTCATTGAAGTTTTCATTAAATAATTAAATATTTTTGAGAGGTGGGGCAACAGTCCAAAAAAGACAGCTTCATTTTACATTGGAGTATAAGCTCTGGCTGAAAGATTTGTTTAGCTGTATTTGGCTGATGTTTCCTTGGTGATCTAAACCTAATTATTTCCATTCTCCATTCACTCATTTGCAGTGGGTCAAAAGCAACTTTGATTAAAGTTAATCAAACAGCACCACCAGCATGTCTCTGAAAGGATTTGTGTGATTTTTTGTGCATTAACATTTTTAGCAGACATTCTTTAACTAAAATAAAAATGTGCATATCAAAGCAATTTACAGAAACAATAAGCCTGCCATAAAATGTCAATCAACATCTAAACAAGGAAACCCACAGCAGATATGACACTGGGGAAAAAAGACCATTTCAAATATTACAAATATTAAATTTCAAATGAATTTTAAACCACACCACACTGAACTAAAATGAACTTCAACTCTGAAAACTAGACTGACGCAGTTTCAATTTACTAGAACTTCTATGTTAAGCTGTACATTGTATAATGTACATTGTAAAAGCATGATGAAATGAAAGCATGATAATGAAATTATTATTAGTTCGCTGTATTTGCCATTAATATGCTCATTCTGAAAACGTAGCCATATATACATTTCTGGAGAGCACCAAATATGTCCCAGGAGGTACGTTTTTTGCAGTTTTTGAGAATCCACCAGAGGCCGCTGTGTACGCTTTTGAAGATCTCAAATTTCTCTCGCAAACGCCATTCACTTGCTCTTCTCATGTAAATCCACCAGAGGTTGCTGTCGATTGACTGACTGACCGACCAACCAGCTGATCCCATCGTCGCGGTCAGCTCTTCTCTGCGTCTCAAGTCTGCCGACGTATGCTGCGAGCCACTGGACAAACTGGTAACAGCGGGGAAAGCTGTCCAAACGAAGGTAAGCGGTCAGCTGCTAGCATGAAAAGGAAGAATTATACTGACTCGTAGCATTTCTTTTAAAAACAAAATGCAGCCATACGTACTTCTGGCTACATAATTTGTGATCTCCAGTAATGTATATAGGGCTACATTTTCAGAATGACCCTATGTTGCATTAATAGGTACAGGTTTTATGGTAAAATGCTGAAATTTTCACATTAGAATATTATCATTTAAAATATTCCATGTTCTTCAGACATTAAATATTTTCTCTCTGAAAAGCCTGCATTGGAACAAATGCATGTTAAAAACTAAAAGTGCAAACAAATGCTGGAAGTTTTAAACTACTTACACTGGCCAAGACATGTATAACAGTAGAACCCAATATAATCAGTGATTCTATCTATTCACGCTCTCTTCTATTTCTGACATACTCCAAGGGCTCCAGCTACTTCTGACATGGAGAAATGAATATACCATGCAACGCACCATTAGGGTGATAAGAAAGACAAGGCAAGAACTGTTCTTTATATTATTAAACTGTTATTTATCCTCAGAGCCATCGCTATTGTTTTGTAGCTCAAATAATAATCTTGTATTTGAGTCTCTCTTGTATTACTTACAACCTACTACATGTGCGAACTGGTGAGCAGGGCTAAAAAGACAATGGTGTAGAAGTAGGCATTGGTCATCTTCTGCAGAGGCGGTCCTTGAATCGAGTTAACATTTTGACTGCTTGGTTTCAATTTATTGACTGACAAAGCATTTTTTGAGTTCTTGAGTGCGAGTATGTTTTTAACACTACATATCTAAAATAAAAGAGATTTGATTTCTCAATTCATGACCCCTTTTATCACTTTCTCAAAATATTTAATAGTTAAAACCAGTCTTCTTTTATTTTAAATAATCTTTTTTTGGGGGGACCATCAAGTCATGTAGCTAGTCTTATCATGCTAAGGCTGTGGAATTACTGATGTACTGATACCCATTGGAAAATTCATTCAGATGAGAAAAATCACAGCTATCAAAATCAACTAACACCGTCTTGGTGTTCCACTGTACACATGTACTGTATGCCTCAGAAGCGATTGCATAGTTTTTGCTAAAATAATAGCATTTCATATTGTGCACGGTCAATTTAGGACCTTGTATATACTCATCTTCTGCTTTACAAACATGTGTCTATGTATATGACTGTCAGCGGAACTGTCAGCCATTGAATCAAGTCCTTTGCCTGACTTTCTTCTTTGTTTTTGTTTTCAGGGAAAATTGTCTCTCTGCTACAGAATCGCAACCTTTTTGAGCTTTCTCCATCTATTCTTCAAGCATCTCTACACTTTTCTTATTGAATAAACTGTGTAAAGAGTACATTTACAGAAAAAAAAATATTGTTTATTTTTTAAAACAGATAAATTGTGAGTACACATAAAATAATTTTGGGCTCTATAATACAGAAAAAGCATTGTATTTTAAACCTAAAAAAAGGATTTGGTTCTTCTAGCATAACTATGAGCTATTATGCCATAGGGTTCACTTTTGCCTCAAAAACAGCAAAATGTCAGAGTAGTGCTTCTATATTCTATCTATTTACTTAGAGAAAGGGAACACAAAAACAAGCCAGCACAAGTAAGTATCTGGCCATTCTCCAGACAAGACATTCCTTTGAATAAATCAGTCATTGTATTTGAGGGTGGTGCCATAAAGAGTTCAACATTTGTCACCATTTTCAATGCCTTTTATCACAAGTGCTCTGTAGAGCACTTCCCCAGGTCAGCACAAAAGGTCAGTCTGCAGTTTTCAACATATCGTCACCTTAGAATTATAAGGTTCTATCTGAATTATAAGGTTCTATTTGGTTCTATACGATTTATTCACATATTCTTATTAAATGACAACTTATTTACATTATGGGATGTTTTTCTATAAGTTGTTTACATTTTAAGACTTTTTATTTAAAAAAACAAAAAGGGGTTTATCTACAAAGTCGAACTCTAGCTTGGCTCTAAAGGGTTCTTTCTGTGAGCCAATCAGCATTTTAAATGCACGCACGAGGACCAATCAGGATCAGCTTTCTTTGTCCACTGACAGCGGGAAAGATCAGAAAGAAACACAAAATCAGAGTTGACTAAATAATGCCACACCACACAAAATTGAGACGAAACCTGAAACTGAAAAGATGTGTGTAAATGTAATGATTTAGAAGCATATTTTGACATTGAGATGAAATGTTAAAGTTTACATTGCTGAAAAAGAAACAGTTATTAAAAAAAGTTATATATTAATAGTGAAATCTTTTTATTTCTGTATATATAGAGAATAAAACATGTTTTGGTGTTTATTACACTCATGTGCTTATTGTCTGTTTCCTTTTAAAGTATTTAAATTTGATATTAAGCCTTGAAGGGCAAATACTGCATGGGGCAAAATTCAATAAAAGTTCAATAGTTCACAGAAAGCAGAAAATTCAATAAATATTACTATATTAACTACATAAAATTAACATCTGCACTGGACGAAATATTAACTGGACGAATATTAATATTTTTTTACCCCAGTTTGCAAATTTGACAGAATTTTGACAATTTACATTTAGAGTATATTTAGAGTCTCTGTCATGTTAATGTATAAAAGTGAATTGTTACACACATATTGTTTGCTGCTATATGGAATGCAAAAACTTTGAAGCTCAATATCTCAAAATCATTCAGAACACAGATAGAACCTTATAATCCCAAGATAACGATATATACATTTTCAATTATTTTATATAAATTTTAAATATTATACAAATATTAAATTTTCCATTTGTCAATGTTCATCATTTTATTTTAAGTTATCTGCTAAAACAGCGGTAGTTCAAACAAAGTGATTAAAAGCTGAAGGAAAATGTCATATAAATAATTTCCTTCATAATCACCTCATCCATGCTAACATGAAAAACAACAAAGCATGTCAAAATCTGCTGCCAATAGTGCTTATTTTATTGTAAATTATTAGACTTAATTTGGAATTCAAATGCTACACTGAAATAAAACGGGTTCTGCAAAACTGTTGCAAACGATCTATATGGGTTGAATTTAAACAAACAAATGTTAAACTTAATTTGTTTGTTTAAATTCAGCCCAAATAAATTGTTTACAACCAATTAACATTAAAAACTATTTAGTAAATCCAAGGAATCGTCCTTGAATCATTTTTTTCAGTGTATTTGCAATTTTTTTAAAAATGTTCTTTTCATTCTGTTAACTGTATAGTTATCAGCATAAATAAGTACACCCTTCAAGGAGCTCTCATTTTAATTAATATGTTCTATAGGATGCTATACAACAATATATCTGTGTATATATACACTACTGGTCAAAAGTTTGGGGTCAGCAAGATTTTTAAATGTTTTAAAATAAGCTTCTCCTGCTCACCAAGGCTGCTATTATTTCATAAAATATACAGTATAAATTGCAAAATTGTGAAATATTATTGCACTATAAAATAACTGTTCAAAAGTACTTTATAATTTAATTTAATAATTTATCCCAGTGATTTTAAAGATGAATTTTCAGCTTAATTACTCCAGTCTTCTGAGTCGCATGATCCTTCAGAAATCACTCTAATAATATTATTATTATTATTGGTAATAGTAATAAAAGTAATAATGACTGGACTAACAATTTCATTTAAAACTATAAATATTGATTTAATACGTATTGTAATGAATTATATTTAACACAATTTTTTTTTACATTTAATAAATGCTGCCTTGATGTACAGAATCATTTTCTTAAAAAAAAAAAACATGAAAAAGAAAAACTGACCCCAAACTTTTGATCGGTAGTGTACATTAGATTACCAATCTAATGTGAGTACCAAAGCCAAAACTGAAACTAATCTAACATAAAAACTTAAGATCACAGTCCAAACATTAGTACACCCACATTAATATTTTGGGGGAAATATTAAATAAAATTTGAATAAACATGAAAATCAATAGAAAAAAAAATGTATACACATATATAGTGCAAATTTTTCAATTACTCGTTTGAATTTAAATGTCAACTCGTGATTGCAAACTCGTATTTTAATGGATATAACGGTTTAATATAAAATTTTTGGTTAAATGCCCCAAAATTATTGGATATTTTCACTGAAAAAGTTGTCAAATATTCAGTTTCAAAATGTACATTGTACTCATTTATCCCGAGCACTGTATAACATGTAATAATAATAATTTTCACATTTAATCAATGTCATTAACTTACTTTTAAAACCTGCTGAATTCAAATGATGTAGCAGCACTGTATATGCTATGACTTTCTTTAGACTGAAAAATCAAAAGAAACCACAGACCACACAGAAAACAAAAGTACCACAGACACACATCCCATAACTACAAACGTCAAGCTTGTTTGACGGTGCAGATTTTCTTCACGCTAATAGACCCAAAGCAGCCAGACATAAGCACTTGCAAGCAAGCGAACACTGTTACTCCTTGCAGCATCTACCTTCCTCTGGGCTACATTCTCTTATGACCCAATACTTGGCAACCTATTGTAACAGTGTTCAATAATGGCCTCCCATTCCAGTCCCTGGCGTGAGACTACTGTTGAAGCAACATTAACAGAGGTTTGGAAGGGCTATTTGGCCACTCCATTGGGCTGGGCTACATTCAGAAGAGCTGTTATGTGACTCAGCCCACCTCCTGCTCTGTGCTGTAGAAACACTGGAGATGGAGAGTAAATCAAGAGATTGAAGAACATGGCTCACAGCTGTTTCCTCCCCTTTCCCTCACAAGTTTTAAAAGACTGAGGAAGATTTGAACGCAACATCAGTCAAGCATTATTTTGAAAGCTTTAAGTCCTCTGGTTCAACTTATGCGGGGTATTTTCATATTGAGAGCATCAGAGTTTATTTTAGTTCATAAAATCTTCTCATTCTGCATTTGTCTCTGAACTTTTCATTGCATGGCATTTAGAATCCATTTCCTCATGAATACGCTAGTTCACCAGAAGCTTAGCTTGGCAAAGAGTTCAAATTAGTCATTGCATGACTAATTCAAACATAGCTTCAACTGCATCCCAGAACTGTGTCGTCTGCCAAAGATGTTCACATGAGTTGAGGGAGTGGAAAGGAGAAGCTGATCAGTAGTGAAAACAAAGAATGTATTTTCGGAAGTTGTTATTTGATCTTTTTGCAACCTGAAATAAAAACTAGCATTATAAATGTCCAATACGCAATTACATTGAAATTAAAATGTCACTTTAATTTAGATACTTGCTTGTAAATGCTCTATGCACCAGACACTTTCCTACAAACACTCTATTGAAAGTAGCCTGCTTAATGGATGGAAAAAAAATATTGAAATTGTCACTGCTCTCTGGTGATCTAAAGTGCTTCTTTTATCCTCATTTGTAAGTCTCTTTGGATTAAATCATCTGCTAAATGTATAAATGTAAAATAAACACACTCAAATTATCTATTTTAAAATTTAAAATAGCACCATAGCTGCATCCCAAATGGCACACTATACACTGCAGCCCAAATGGCACACTATACACTATCCACATATGCACTATGAAACAGTAATCCATGCTTTTATAACCTCCCGCTTGGACTACTGCATTGCCTTTATTTTGGGGTCAGTCTTCGATTTCTTGACTGCAACTTGTTCAGAATGCAGCTGCACGTCTTTTAACTGGCACACGCAAATACGGGCACATCACCCCGATTTTATCTTCTCTTCACTGGCTGCCCGTGCATTTCAGGATTCATTTTAAGTTACTGTTATTTGTTTTTAAGTGACTAAATGGTACTGCACCCCTTTACCTCTCTGAACTTCTCTGTCCTTACACACCTTCTCGTTTGCTCAGGTCAGCCAACCAGCTCCTCCTGGGTGTGCCCAGGACCAGTCGAAAGCTCAAAGGGGATCGAGCTTTTGCTGTGGCTGCACCAAAATTGTGGAATGAGTTGCCATTGTATATTAGACAAGCCTCTTTGTTACTGTTTTTAAATCTCTTCTTAAAACCCACTTGTTCAGTTTGGCTTTTAGCACAGTGTGAGATGTTGACATTTTATGTTTATTTATTTGTATTTTAAAGTTTGTTTTACTCTCTGTTGTCAGCACTTTGGTTGACTGTGTTGTTTTAAAGTGCTTTATAAATAAAATAGAATTGAATTGAATGTACTTACACACTAAATATGTATGTAGTGTCATCCCAAATAGAACGCTAAAGCTTTTTTACTAAGTGAAAATTCAAACCATTTCCCAGATGACGTTTGATGATTACCAAATTAGGAAATAAAAGGACCAAACCACCAGTTAACACTTGCTATAAGTAGTGTTGTCACGATACTGAATTCGATACCAATTGCTCCTGGAATTTTAAAAACGTCCATTTCCTGCTAACATTTGAGCGCTGTTGAGCACGTTCTTAAACAGCGCTGATTTGCCATTGTGTTCACGTGCTCAACAGAAATAACTGTGATTGGCCGTGAAGGTCATCAGTTCACGGAACTAACTGCTGTTTACTAAGTGTAACCACAGATACTGGGACATGGGAGCATTTTAATGCTGTGATTCATCAGCGGATTACTTGTATGGCAGCTTTTAGACTAACCAGATGATTGACGTGACTTTGAAACACTTCCGTGTCCCAGTATCTGTGGTTACACTCAGTAAACAGCGGTGAGTTTAGTGAACTGATGACCTTCACGGCCAATCACTGTTATTTCAGTTGAACACATTGGCAAATCAACGCCGTTTAAAAACACGCTCGACAGCGCTCAAATATTAGCGGGAAATGGATGTTTTTAAAAATTCGGTACCGAATTGCAGTATCGTGACAACCCTAGCCATGAGTATAACAGCATTCACCATCGGGAGGCGTCATAATTACTCTTGCTTTCACATCCCAAAACAAATGAAATAATCCAACATCAGTGACTGAAAGCTCCGCCTTTTCTACTACGTGAGCAAAGCTGTGACCATTGAGTGCGCGAATTGTCCAACATTCTTGTCCCACACTTCTTTTAACAGTTGAATAAAACAAAGATTTCAATGTGAACGTTCTACATACACTATTTACACTACAAAATGGCCTACAATAAAAATTCTATATGTTTATACTGTCGGTTTCTCCTAAAATGATTGAATTGTGTATATGTTTGACAATTTTAAATTCATGGAATTGTGTTTATATTAGTGTTACAGTGACCTTGGGTTTCTTGAAAGGCGCTTTAAATAAAATTTATTATTATTATTATTATTATTATTATTGTTATTATTATTATTATTATAGTGCATAAGCATGCGATTTGGGACCCACCTCATGTTTTTAGTGTGAATTACACCACCGCATCACAATCCCAGACAACATCTTACTAAAACCCTCCCTTCTGAAGACACGTCAGCCAACCTCAGGTCTGTAAAATGTCAGATTCCGATTGATTAAAATGCATGGACCATTTACTTGACTCTTTCTCTCTGTATACGTAGCCCAGAGGTGTTACAGCTACAGGTGTGATTCCTCAGATCAGTAGAATATATAATTGAAAACAGGGATAGCTCACCCAAAAATGAAATCTCTGCCATAATTTATTCATTATTCCTTTGTACAAAACCTACTAGAGTTTATTTCTTCTGCACACAAAAGAAGTTATTTTAAAGAATGCTGTTGAAGGTACCCATTGACTTCCATAGTGGGTTCAGAATTCTTTTTTGCATTCAACAGAAAAAGAAACAAGTGAACTTTTTAAACCACATGAAGGAGAGTAAACGGAGATAAATACAATTTTTGGGTGAACTGTCATGCAAATGAGTATGTATGAGTATTCATATTAAGTAAATGAATCCCAATAAACATTCATTCATTCACCTTCAGCTTAGTTCCTTTATTCATCAGGGATCACCACAACGAATGAACCGCCAACTTATCCAGCATATGTTTTAAACAGAGAATGCCCTTCCAGCTGCAACCCAATACTGGGAAACTTCTAAAACTACGGCCAATTTAGTTTATTCAATTCACCTATAGCGCATGTCTTTAGACTGTGGGGGAAACCCGAGTACCTGGAGGAAACCCACACAAACTAAGGGAGAACATGCAAACTCCACACAGAAAAGCCAACTGACACAGCCGGGACTTGAACCAGCGACCTTCTTGCTGTGAAGCAACAGTGTTAACCACTGAGCCACCATTTCGCCCCTCCCAATATACAATGGACAGCGAAATTGTTCTCTTTCTTTCTTGGAACAGTATATTTACCACTCATTGCAAATCATGGCACAGAGCAGTAAATATATCAACAATTTATTTTATAAATAGTAATAGTAATTGATTCACACATTGTAAGGACATTTAATCAAACACTCCCTCATCACATTTAACATAGTATAAATGAGAATCAGTCTTTCATTACTTTGTAGAGCTATATCAAAGAAAGAAAACAACAAAAGTGTAATACAGCCTTTTTTCTGTATATAAGAATGTGTCATGTTTAATCTGTTTACTTACTTTTATTATTAAGACATAATAATGAATAATGACTATATATTTTGCCTGGACTACAAAACATTCTTAAATAAGTCATTTGGCTCAGACATATTTAGAACAAGAATCATTTAATGACATATTAAAGACTAAGGATTGCAATGCAGCCTTAAAATACTAATAATAATCATCTTAATCTTTTAACTGCATGCTCTTCCAAATGGTTGACCCTATTCTGACTGTTTCAATTGATGACTGGTAAAGTAATTTAAAGACTGACCATTTTAAATAATGGTTTACACACACAACATTGTTGATTCACAAGAAAATCAAACAAACATAATTCTGTTGCACTATTACACTTGATTTTGGTTTTATTGTACAAAAAAAAAAACAAGAAAACATGTAAAATACTGTGTTAAATGAGAATCTGAAATATTTTATTGCATACTTCAAAAAATAAAGATGGTTTAGTCAAAAACGTTTTGTTTAGAATATTTAAAAGAATAAATTGGTCTTACACTTCATACTTTTACCATAAACCGACATATCGACCATTTGGTAGAGGTTGATATGTTAGAAATTATGGGATGTGTTGAAAAAAAAAGGCATTGAGCGTGTTAACTAGCGACATTAGGAGTTAAGAATTTTTTTTTTCTTGGTGGGGCAGTTAAAGGGTTAATGGTACAGTTCACCCAAAAATGAAAATGTACTCACAATTTACTCACCCTCAAGTGGCTCCAGACCTTTATGAGTTTATGTTTTTCTGTTGAACACCAAAGAAGATATTTTCAAGAAAGCTGAAAACATGTAACCATTGACTTCCAGGAAAAAATACTATGGAAGTAAATGGTTACAGGTTTCCAGCTTTCTTCAAAATAGCTTTCTTTTTGTTCAACAGAAGAAAAAAGTCAAACAGCTAAAGATTAAGTAAAATACTTTTTCGTGAACTATCCCTGGGTTTTACCAATTTGTTAACACATTTTATTGACCTTATACATTTTTGTTCTATCATTTTGAACACACTTCATCTGCCTTAAAAACGCTTCTATCTATCTATCTATCTATCTATCTATCTATCTATCTATCTATCTATCTATCTATATATATATATATATATATATATAAATATATATATATATATATATATATATATATACACATATATATATATATATATATATATATATATATATATATAAAATCACTTTTGTCAATTTCACTTGATGCAGAAACCAAACTGAATCACCTCTTCTTTTGACCCTTGTAACGTAATGATTTTGAAGTCAAATAAAAATGCCAAATCTCTACAGCCACACAGAAGCATTCAGCCAAACCACAATAAAGATCGTGGTCATCTTTTATATAAATGTTTGTGTCCATGAGTAAATTCATAGAAAAATCTCCATGTGTCCAAAAATATATGCTCAAAGTTTTAGTTCACCCAAAAATGAAAATTCTCTCATTTATTTTCCCTTGTGTGGTTTTAAACTCTTGAGTTTCTTTCTTCTATTGAACATGAAACAAAATACTTTAAACAATTAATGTTGATGGCACCAATTGACTTCCATAGTTGAAAAAAAACAACTATGCAAACCAATGGGTGCTACCAGCATTTTTCAAACTATCTTCCTTTGTATTCAACAGAAGCAAGAAACTCAAACTGATTGATCAAGTGAAGGGTGGAGTAAAGGATGACAGAATTCCCATTTTTAAATGAAGTACTAAAATGTGCAACTGCAAAGTCAGTGAATATCTAGAATATCTCTGCTAGAAAAGGTAATGTTTTGTCAAAGACTATAGAATACACAAGACATGTCACTCGTATCTTTTTGAAAGGGGAAATGTGTAACACAATATGGTGAATAAAGCCCCGACTACTAGTACAGGAGTCAATCATCGATCACTATATGGCGAATAAAGCCCGCCTTCTAGTACAGCAGCCAATCATCGATTGCTATAGACTAGAGGTTGAACGACTTCAGATTTTTGATGGTCGACTTTTTTGTTATCAAAGTCGAGTCAACGTCGACTAGTCGCTGTTGACGTCATCAATAAAACACAAGACACAAATGTTTTGCAACATGCCACAATTTGTGATTTATTTGCAAGAAAAACATATTCACATGCTCTTTGACTAATGTTTACACACGCTGTGAAATTTGTCACACCCCCGCGGATGCGCACTTCACAGCTTCTATGTGCTTCAAGGTTCATTCACAAAATATGTCCGTGTCTACACTTTGCAGAGGGCAACAGCCAATCACATTACTTTTCCAGGACTCCGTGAATGTGATTGGCTAGCATCTGCTCTAGTGTATTAGCATGAAGCGATCTAACTTGGATCTGTTTGACGATTTAAAGTTCACTCAAAGTTCACGTGAATCTTTGACGCTGACATAAGAAAAATAACATTAAAAAAATTACTGTAAATAATCTGAGGGCAGTTTCATTCAGTGAGCTGTGTGTAAAGATGCCATGTATTTCAGGTCAAACCATGTGATCTTCGCAGTGCGACTGGTCGACGTCAATCAAAAAGTGTCATGGCAGAGCATTAAAGTCGACTAGTCAGTGCAACCTCTACTATAGACTGACGATACTCCGGGGGGAAGGGCTCGAACCAGATGCAAGTTTCCTTCTGCAGATTTTGTGAGATTTGGATGTTTAGAAATTAAACTAAAGAGCAGCATGAAACATACTGCCCGAGAGATGTTTCAATGATGGCGGCTGAGTGAAATGACTTTGATTTTGCTGATCCTATTTTCTAGAATTCAACACTGAGACAAAGAATAATGGAAACAAAAATCAGGGCAGTAGAAAATGACTTGCTTTTACACTAAAGTTATCTTTCACCATTGTTCTTTTCTACCAGTGGTTTAAATCTGTCATTTTCAACCCAGACATAAACTCTTTTCTTGTTCCCTTGTAAAAAAGAGCCTATGAGGAGCAGCAGTAAAGTCAGTGCAGTTAAGACGTCATAAAGCCAGTTTACAGTCCTTCTTAGCAACAGCCACAAAACTCTAATATCATCAGTGATTGATCACCAAAAATATATCCAACAATCACGGCTACAGTGTACAATATTAGAAAAGAATAAACTACTTTTGAAGAACAATCAGAAGGAGAACATGCAATTGTACAGAGCCAGAGTGGATGCTTATGAGAGAGCACTGACAAAAGGGGGAGGAAAATTAGGGTTGGCAGCATTCTTCTTACTCAAGGCTGTTAAAAAAGAGGCAGCAGAGAGTGGGGCTGGGTCTGATTGCTGCTCTGAGCAGGAAAAAACCTCAGTCTGTCTTCATGGTGCAGCGATAACCTGGACTCTTTTTTTCCTTCCTCTTCCCCATTAATTTGCACACAAGAACAGCTCATGTCTTTGATATGGGCATGATGATCTTTGAGCCTTATAGGACTGTCCTGTTTCTGGCTTTATCTGTGACTTTTTTACAATCCGTGAGAGGCCAAGACGGTGGTAAGTGAACTGTTTATTCATGAAGCTAATTGTGCTGATGCTAATAAGCTGATACTTTTGATTTTTATTTTTAAAATGTATTTTATTCATTGTTAGATTTTTATTACTAAAAAGGGGTTTATACATAATTACTTGAAAGACTAATTATTACTAATAAAGACTTAAAATGCTTAAATATAAAGCAGCTTAAAAATGAGAAATTAATTGTTGAAGAAAAGGCAATTGGTCCTTCACTTTAAAAGATATTGCATTATGTACATATGCTTTAGCTGTACTTTTAACAAGAAAGTATCTATGTTATGCTGTTTATGACCAGTAAGTTTTGCCATATGGTCACAATAGACAAATGTGACCAACGGTGGTGTCACTGAGGTTTGAGACATACGCAGATGGGCAAAGGGCACAGTTTACTCTTTAACATGCACCATTGGATTTGTTGTCTAACCACATCAGTTTCGTCCTCTTACATCTGCTGAATCGATTTCAACTTTAGCACTGTGCTCACATGTCTCTGGAGGAGCACATCTTGCATCTTAATGCAGAGCAGATGTCGGGATATTATGAGGGAGGCAGTGACTGCGAACATGCAGGGATAGAAAAAAAAGTGCTGAGAAAACACCTGAGTGCTATTACCTCAGTCATGCCCCAGTTTAGGGCATTTCAAACATGTGACGTACAGTTTTCCCTAAATGATGTCACCAGACACGGCTCCTGGGGAGTGTGTTTTTTCAGGCTCTCTTGATTGTGTTTAGCAGATTCTGATACATCTGTATTTGAAGAACATGTTTTTCTTGTGCCTCTTGGATTCAAAGTATATTCTTGAAGTTTCACAGATAGTACGCCACCTTGTGGTAAATTATCATTATAATTATATTCCCTGATAATAGGGTCTTGGGTTGAGTAGTATTGTGCTTTAGATTAAAATTACACCATAAAGTGATTAGTTGACTTTCCTTTAAAAAAAAAAAAAAGACGTGTAAACCACATTGCTTTTAAAGTAATTAGCTGACGTTGCTTAAAAAGTAAACCTATTGTTTTAAAGAGAGTTGACTTTTTTTTTTTTTTTTTTAAGTAAGTAAACCCAATGCCTTAACCCTGTAACTGCCTGCTCTACCAAATGGGTGACCATATTTTAACTGTTTTAAATAATGACTGTTAAAGCCATGTAAAAAATTACTGTTTTAAATAATGGTTTACACACCCAGCATTTTTATTTTACAAGAAAATAAAACATAATCATGTTGGACTACTACACTTGATTTTGGTTTTATTGCAAACAAACAAACAAACAAAACAAGAAAACATGTTAAATGATTTTATGGCATATTTTTTTATAAATTGGTCTCACACTTCATAATTTCAAATTTGTCATAGTATACGTATTAATTCCAGCAAATTGAAATATCAACCTCTACCAAATGGTCGATATTTAAAAAACAAATTGGGATGTGTTGAAAAAAATGCATTGAGTGTGTTAACTAGCTACATTTGGAGTTAAGAAATGCAACCCAATTTTTTTGTTGGTGGGGCAGTTAAAGGGTTAATTAAAAATTAAGTAAATTAAGTACAGGTATATGCATAATTATAAAAATGAAGTCAACTTAACAGTGCAAGTAGGCATGGGACGATAACAGTTTTCAAGTTGAACTGCAGATTGGAAAAGTTAAGGTTTTAAAAACGGCAAAATTGTCCTCTATACCATTCCTAAGACATGTGTAAGATTTTTTATTTATGTTTTTTCTTTTTTAGTTTATTAGGACAACAATATCTCCAGCAGACAACATCTCCAAAGATGTCATTTTAAATTGTAAAGAAATCTGTGTTTCTGAAACTAATAAAGACAGCAGAATTCAATGATTAATTTGAATTATTCCGCCTGACATGTTTACTGCTCCAAAATATTTTAAAAGGTTCTCAAAAATAAAATTTATTATGTTCAAAGGGGAAAAAAAGTTGCTGTTTTTTACCCAGACATTTAAAAAAAAACATATATTAGAGCAGTAATCACAATACCACGAAACTGTAATATTTTTATCCAATGTTATCATACCATCAGAAACTTATACCGGCCCATGCCTAGTTGCAAGTTACAATAGGTTTACTTGGGTTTACTTTTATTTTTAAGTCAACTCGTTGCAAAAACGAGGCAAAAAGTTAACTCACAATTTTTTTAAAGTAAAGAAACCAATAGCTTTTTTCATTGTACTTCATATCTTACTTTCTTTTGGTTATATTTCTCTAAAATCTATATTAGGTACCATTTTCTTGTTACTATTAAATTGCTTGCAATTTGCCTATTTGAATAAGCAAGCAATAAGCAATCTCATAAGTATTTTTCTGTAATACTTTGCAAATAACTTTTACTGGAAAAAAAGTGTAACTGAAATCTGTTTGTCAGGATGTTATTTCTCACTTGAATAAAACAAAAAGGCTGATGTTAAATTGGTTAGGTTTCAAGCTAGTTAAAGTGAGTAACTAAAAGCAGCTGTTCCTTTCTAAATAGTTTAGTCGCAACAGTAATATTTATGCAACATAAAAGAAGAGAATTACTCTAGAAAAACAACACAACAAAAGTGAAATGTGCTGTAAAGCAGCAGGTTGTGTTGCAAGTATTTTTAATTTAACGCATAAGAGTTTCTCTTATCCTGTCCTTTTACAGATGATGAATGCCAACATACACCCCAAAGTCCAAGTTGCTCTGTTCTTCATGCATTCCTTGTGACACATCCAAACATCTTTTCATCCGAGCGCTATCACAGGGAACATTTTAAAATAGCCCTAATCTTATGGATAATGTTTAACTTTATATAAATGTGGTTAAACAAATCCACACAAATTACTTCTCAGTATAAAGAACACTGTAATTTCTCTCTAACCCAAACAGGAGGCTGTCTTTCTAGCAATTTACCTTTAATTGGATTTTATTATAAGGTTGTGTGCTATTCTGATTTTCTAGATTTGTTTTAACATTAGTTAGTGGCCGTTTTGTTCAAAAACTAGTTGCATTCATTGATGCCGCGTCAATTTTATTACAATAGAGTGTTTTCACTTTACAGCTAAACATCCAAATATGTGCATTCGACCAAGTCCACAGTTTATGTGCTGATGGAAAACATGTGCTGCATTTTTGAGCTATGACTTGATTACATGCCTCTTTGGTCCTGAAAGAGGGAGGGAGAGAGAGAGAGCAAGAAAGAGGGAGAGAGAAAACTCTATTCTCCACATGACACCAATTTCTAACTCTATAACCTTTACTGTACGATCAACAGCACCTTTAATCTCCTGCAGAGATGGCACTGCTCGACTCTGTGGAGAAAAAAACGGTTTGAGGATGGATTTTTAATGTTGAGCGCACTCTTGAGCATGCTCCATGGGAACTACTTATAAAGTAAATTATGGCAGTCAGCGAATGCAAGCCCAGGGGATGACTTCCAGATGTTAAACTGGTTGCTTTGGCAGTATTTGTAAAATATTAAAACAAATGTTGGCTAATACAAATGTGGAGGAAGTCATGTAGCTGATGTAAGGAACACTGTGTCTTCGAACAGCATTGGGGGTTGGAGGTTGGAAAATGAGAGTAAATTAATGTAATTTTACCACTATATATACAACAGCTCAGCAAATTATAGTCAAAACCAAAGCAACTCTCACTAAAAGCAAGCTCTAAGTTCTTCACTACAACAGATGTAGTGAAAAACGTGCAAATATTCTTTTGGCAGTCTCACAGTCTCAGGAAGCAAGGAGGATGAGACATGTGCCAAACATGACTGTGTAGAGAATGCAGAGGTTGGCAGTGGAGAAAATGACGAGAGCTGCCCTTGAGATTGTTCATAAGCTTCATAATTTTGCACAGCTGCTCCAATTGCTCTGGAGCTCATCTGGATTTGGCCTATATAACATTTTAGCCCTATCTGTTTATCTGTTAGTGCTGCACTAGTCCCCACAGCACATTTGAATGGAATAAAGAAGCAGCTAAATTCGCACAGGGTAACAAATTACTCAACCAAAATTAAAAACTGTTTCAACATTTACTCACTCTCAAATTCAGAATGAGAGAGATGTATGTGAATGGTGTGGAACTCAATCATTTCTGTGGAAAACAAAAAAGTACTCTGTAAAAAATGCTGGGTTCCCACAATCGATTTGTGTTGGGACAATATGAAGTAATTAATTTTACTTATTCTTTTTTACAAGTTTAAGTGGATAGAAAGTAAAACATAGATAGAAAGTCTTGTTTTGATTAATTTTTAATAAGTAGTTTGAAGCAGCAAAAAAAAAAAAAAAAAAAAATATATATATATATATATATATATATATATATATATATATATATATATATATATATATATATATATATATATATATATATATATATATATATATATATATATATATATATATATATATATATATATATATATATATATATATATATATATATATTGAGTATAGGGCTGGGTGATTAATTGAGATGTGATTGAGCAAAGCTGTGAGTGTCATGTATATCTTTAAAGCACTGTTTTGTAACATCTCCTCTGAAAGCCAGAGAGCGCTCTCATGTGGAAACTCCAGAAACCCATGAAGAAATAACCCAGGAAAACTCATAGCGTTGCATTATATAAATTGAGGTTATGATTAACCTTCATTAATTGATTCAGCATAATTAATTTACACACAACTATGGAATCAATGCACAGAAGGATTTATTTAAAATGCTTGACTGAAATTATGGAGTAAAAAGGCTATATATGTGGTATCTCCATGTGCCCTAGATGTACTTTATTTACATCACAAAGCCAGACCATGGTTAATTTAGATGCTACAATAACAGCTATCAGTATAGCAGAAAGATTATTTCAGACTTATTATGGTCAGATTAAATCAACCTAGATATTAAATGAGATTTTGGGTAGCTTGTCAGTGAACTAGGCTCTGCATAGTGCTATTTCTAATAAACTAATAAAAAGACTTTACTGATAAAAAGCACATGAAAATGGAGGCTGAGAGATGCAAATAGACACATGCAAATAGAAAAACAGCAGCAAATTAGGAAAACATCTTCATCGGTTTTTCTATTTGTGTTAGTGTTGTGATGATTTGCAACACGTGTGCTGTCAAACCGATGAAGATATTTTGTTTTCTTAAGTTGCAGTATGCTGAGGTTTCTGAATTTTGTCTTAAGAACATTTACACCCTGTCCTAACAAGGTGTGATGCAATGCTGAAACATGCAATTAAATGTATTTTTTCCATGTTAATCAGTAAATGAAGTTTTTGCCTGTATCAGACAAGACGAGTGAGCAACAGGATATTCTTTTTTATTTAAAACTTTTACTGTTACTGTCATATTACAGCTAGAACTATATAAACTGTGTCTGAAAACATAGCCATAGTAAAAGCCACATTGTATAGGTTAATTTACATCAGATCTTGAAAATAAACTAAAGATAATAAGTACAATCAAACTCTGCACTTTAATTGAATGAGTATTTGGTAAGAAAGTTTTAGGCACTCACTGTAAAAAAATAAATAAAATAAAACAGTTAATCACATAAAACAGTTTCACAAGTATTGTAATTCATTTACTTGTTTATGCATTAAAGGACCTTGATCATTGCTCCCACAAATTTTGAAGGTAAAAAGTTTAACTATGAGTATGTTTACATATGATTAGGACAGTACTCTAATTAAGAGTCTACCATGTAAACAGCGATTTTTCATTAATCCCACTATGGTCATAATCGAACTTAACAGAAATTTAATTAAGACATGTGGAGTATGTCGATTTTAGTCTTATTATTGAAGTGCAGTCCAGACATGTAAACACCGCAATCAAACTATTACCGTTTGTGTAGAATTTTTGCCGTATTTTGTCACAGAATAGTCTATGCACACACGGCTGTTTGACACAATTCTCTGCACCTACCAAGTAAAGGACCACAGACATCTGCATTGCGAAATGCAGAGGTTTCTTTTCCCATACGGTGTGTGGTATCAAATTCCATTAAAACAACAATCTTCCAGCAGTTCATACTCGCATACAATATCTCGTTTGTCATGGGGGCATGAATGAAACGTTCCTAAATAAAAGTGAAAGTGCCAAACTGCAGTTAAAGTTGACAAATTTTAAATATCTTGGCAAATCCAAAGAAATCGCATGACAATTCTTAACTTTTTAATTTATGGTTAAATTGTACTCTCATTCTCATTTGTACATTTTGCGATGTTCTAATCCACCAATGATTGTTGGGTTAAGGGGTGAACTTTGGGGGCACACCTTTTAAAAATTTTATACTCTGTACAAAAGAAGTCATATGAATTGGCCACTTTTCTGACAATCCTTGTGAGATCGGACTGGTAATAATCTGCCAGCACTTTCTGACACTTTACAGATTTATTTCTAAATGGGTTTACAATATTTCATACACAATGCATTATTTCAAACTACTATATGCAAAAATAACTTTGTTAAACTTAAGATAAATTTTCAACATCAAAAGCTAACACGGAAGATCTCTAATTCGAAAGATTAAATAAACAGAAAACACCAATGAATGAGGAGTTTGAGGAAACTTTTTTACCAGATATATTTTACATTGTAAATGATGCTGAAATAGTTTAATGTTTACAAAAGATTTTTTTTGTTCATGATCTAGTGTGGAAAGACCAAGTGGTTGTAGCTGGAATCATATCTCACTGAATCCTGTTAGGACACAATGCTAATTTTTAGAATTCAGAATAGTTAAACTATCATACTGTTTACTAGGAATGCTCATTTCGGTTAATTTTGCCAACCGACAACCACCGCTTAGCGTTTCCAACAGCATAGAAACAAAAATAAACTAAATAAAAAGAATAAAACAAACGTTATTTATTTTTCACTTAAATGACAAGTTTAGACAAGTCCTTTTTAAAAACTGGCATATGCTGTTTGTCCAATATGCTTTTTTTTTCTTCCGTCAACTAAAAATAGCAGGCTACCTCAAATCGATTGCTCCACGGAAAATATGCATTTAATCAATCGAAACCCCGCTTCTGCTTTCATTTCATTGAAGAATGAAAAAGACGCGACTGACATAAGACCCTTCTTTTTTTTTAACTGCGAGCACACTGTGCACAACGGCAAAAACGCAAGGCACACAGGGTGCCGCAAAACATTCTCAGCCGGTAGTAAACCACTCAAAAGACGCCCCTCTCAATGCAAAATGAGTGTTCGCGGTGATCAGCCATTTAACTATCATTTAACTGATATTATTAATCGGTTAAAAACGCACCCTTTCAGTTAACGGTTAATCGGTTATTATGAGCATCCCTACTGACAGTTATTTTAATTAATTATTATTATTATTTGGAACATCCACAATCATATTTAGTTAAATTAATGGTCAAAATACACATAAAAAAATTAAATCCATATGTTTCATAGCAGAAAAAAAGTTTGAAACAACAGAAGCTTGAGTAAATATATTGTGTATATTCAGATAAATGTTTCTTGTATGGGACAGGAACTTCAAAGAACTTTCTTTCAAAGTCATTTCTTTCTATCTGAACCATATCACATCCCCTGGCTAATATTTATTAGCACACCTGTTCACTAATCCCTGCCAAAGGCTTCCCAAATGTCACAGGCAGACATCTAAAAGAAGTTAACCATATTTTCTGCTGTTGTACGTTTGTGAAATACAAAGAGTGACTATTTTTTTTAACTACAACATACTCTACAAGCCAAAATAGCATTCAGTAGTTTATCATGTTACAGTATATTTCAGTAATCACAGTATTATAATGATGTTGATACAGATAAATAATAGATTTGCACACACTCCTTTGTGGCTGCCAGACTTGAAAACATATTAAGGATCTATTTTGAATTTCATAAGGAAAATGTGGTTTTCTGGTCTATTAGAGCTTTTTTATCTGCAACAGCATTAAGGCAGGATATTTAGTGTTCTAAGAAACCAAATCCTCTGAGGGAAAAAGCAGTGACATGTAGACTTCAGTATTATGAGAGGATTAAATGCTACAGGTTTTGGATTCAGGCCATAAGATCAATGCAACTTAAAACAAACTATCCAGCATAACTATTTTGCATTACTTTTTACTTTTGCCAGTGACTAATAGAAAACAGCCCTACAATTATAACTACAGAGTGCTGAAAATGAAACAGATGTCATACGGACTAGTAAAGGGATTGAAGGCTAAGAAGAGAAGTCCGTTTTTAATTCAATTCGAGTTTCAATGCATACCAACATATTTGCGGGCTATGAGGTTATTCTGAATGTTTTGTTTTTTCCCCAAGTGATTTTCACATTTAACAATCAATTGCAGCATTTTCATTCAGTTGTTGTGTAAAACAGCATCTTGATATGTCCTGCACAACTGAGAACCCTCAACATGAGAACACATTGTGCTTTTCAACACAAGCAACTCATAACTAGGACACATCTGAGTCAGCCCAGTTTATTTGGAAACATCTGCGCAGACTGAGTCATGGACATAGTTAGATTACATTCTAATTGTGTGTGAAAAAGACACGGTGATCCTGAGAGGCCATGTGGAAGTCATATTTCAGCTTTGTTGAAGTCAGAGATCTATTAGAAAGTAGTTCTCAAAATTAAAATCAAAGACAAACAACTGTTATGATGTTTGGAAAGTGTTGGAACTTGTTTTTCACTATTACTTCCATACATTCCCAAAAAATATAGGTATCAGAGCCATTACTGGGGTGGTACCAAAAGCTGCACATTGGTACAAAACTTCAAAAGAAATTTAGAAGGTACACTTTTATCCTTTATTAGGTACTAATATGTACCTTTATATATCAATATGGACCCTTGAAAAGGTAGCACCCTAGTGGCAGGCAGCTCTCATATACCTTTACTTCTGAGTGCAAATTCATTCATTCATTTTCCTTCAGCTTAGTCCTTTTATTTATCAGGGGTCGCCACAGCACAATAAACCGCCAACTTATCCAGCATATGTTTTACACAACAGATACCCTTCCACTCACAATCAAAGTCCTTTTAAGGCAAGTCATTTCACTTGGTAGCCATCTACAAAACGACACTCGGGCAGTATGCTCAGGCATCCTGTCTGAATGGGGAAACATTAAATTCTTCAAAACTTTTTTCCAAGCTTATGATTACATTACATATTTGGAATCACCAATAAAATTAAACAACTGTCTAATAAGTTTAGTTTCTAAACGTCCGAATCAAACTAAATCTGCATATTTTCAGGTTGCCCAAGCTAATTCGCAGCATGCACACTCAAAATGAAAGAGATCATGACGCCAACCTCGTTTATGGCTGTTATACATACTTTCATAGTCTGGATAATGATTGCTGATCGCGCTGCTCTTCTGAAGTAATTCACAATTTGGTCTTGATGGCGAATCTCCTCCAGAAATGACAGCGACTCTTTGTTTACATGTTTGTGTGTGTGTGTGATGTGTGTTTGACAGGACAGACTGTACCTCGCATTCATTTCATACAGATTACAAAATAAAAAAACTTTTGTTTTCAAGTGCACTTGGTACATTTAAAAGTACAGATTTCAAGCTTTATGTGGACATATTTCTTAAGTCTGTGATGCAAGTATTCGCTGAAATTCCAGCACATTTGTTGACCACAAAAACTGAAGTAAAAACACACGTCTGGTCTATAGCGATCAGTCATTGGCTCCTGTACTAGTAGGCGGGGCTTCATTCGCCATATTGAATGTTACACTTTTTTCTTCATTCAAAACTATATGACTGACATGTCTTGTGTATTCTATAGTCTTTGCTGCAACCCAGCACTGGAAAACACCCATACACTAGCATTCACACACACATATAATATGGCCAATTTAGCTTATACAGTTCACCTATAACCCATGTCTTTGGACTGTGGGGGAAACCGGAGCACCGGGAGGAAACCCAGATGAACGGGGGGAACATGCAAACTCCACAAAAAAATGCCAAGTAAACCAGCTAGGGCTTGAACCAGCAACCTTCTTGCTGTGAGGCACTAACCACTGAGCCACCTGAGTGTAAATTACTGTGCATAATTACCAAAATGCTGTATCAAATAGCATCAATTATCAATGTGTCAATTTCAAATAAACTAGCAGTAAACGATCAATATGTAATATAGACTTATCAATACAAAAGATTTCATACATTTTTTTTTAATTCAAGCAATCACAACACTCTGGCAAGTGCTTTGAGTCTGAAAATACATTCATGAGAGCGACATTTTTCCGCCTTGTTAGTCAGTTCATTTTGGTATCTTCACCACATGAAGTCTGACACACTGGCATTTCCTTTAGAGAGAGCGCTGAGTAACGTCTAGGTCTGAGTAATGATATCATACCCTGCTGTGCTATCATGGTCATTCTGCACTGGTTTGCATTTTCACCAAGTCAAAAAGGAGATGCATTGGTGGTCACAAATATAATGGAGAATAATGATGTAGAATTTACTGTTAATGTACAGCGGCTGTTACTTGACAAGTATTTTCCTTAGGAGTACTAGTGTGCTTTATATAAATGACATCATGCCACATCAAACTAAGCTCTAAACATTTTAGCTTTAACCTTGATTAACTGATTTCAATATTTAACCTAACATAATTGATGCTTGATTTGGATTCACTGACACTCTCCAATATCCCTTCATTGATTTCATAGGTATATTCTTTATAATATAATACATTTTTAATTTTAATACACTTAATTTGTCAAGAATATACACAAAGTTTCAAAAACAAACTTTTTTCCGTTGTGGTTCTAAATGGTAATATTATAATATAATATAATATAATATAATATAATATAATATAATATAATATAATATAATATAATATAATATAATATAATATAACGACATATCATAACATCACATTTTGTTTTGCTAGACAAACTAAGATTGAGATAATAGAGAACATGCTTGTCTTTTCACTAGAGTGCAATGTATTTCTAGGCGCAGTCATGTTCAAATAATTAGGCGCATGGAATTACCATGCAACTAATCATATCTAGACCAGTATTGTTATGAAGAAGTTAAACTACAGTATATGCTGATGACTAAGTAGTTCTAATGAGACAAACCGTTTGACCATACAACTCAGCAAGATCATTAAAAAAAACTATTGAGTATTGAATCATCTGAATTTGGAACAATTTACTTAGGCTTTGATTAGACCAGGGGTGCCAAAACTCGGTCCTGGAGGGCCAGTGTCCTGCCTATTTTAGTTCCAACCCCAATTAAACACACCTGAACCAGCTAATCAAGCTCTTTCTAGGTATACTAAAACGTCCAGGAAAGTGTTTTGAAGGAAGTTAAAGCTAAACTAGGCCCTCCAGGACAAAGTTTGGACACCCCTGGTTTAGACTGTCAGATTTTTGAAAAGTGGATGAGATTTTAACAAATATATTTCATGCCATAATAATGTGAAAACTACATTTAGTCTCTCTATTCAAAATAAATGAGAAGCACTAACACTTATGCCCCATGTCATTGGGGCGTTAATGCTCTGATTGAATATTTGCATCTTTTTTTGTCACCTTCTTGTACCACATAAAATGTAAACATGTCAGATGCTGTATATGTACAACTTCTGTATTGCTAATTTTGCTGCTATTGTTATTTGATGTAGGCATACCATTGCAACATCATTGCCATATATTATATTATATATATAAGCCATTTTACACATTCTGAATGAATTTGCAATACATTATCACATATGGTAAAATGCCGAGTCTATGAGACTGATGGTCTTTGCAGGAACTGACCTTTAAGCTGACCTTCTGACCACACTAAATGTCATGTTTTATGAAGATATAAGACCCTATAAACTTCAAAGGTTTTTTCCTAGAACAACAAGGATGTCTTCAAATAGTCTGCAGTCTCAGTTTTATAGGAATTAGATGATATTCAGTACAAGTGATATTAAATATCTAAAACAGTCTGAGGATATAAAATACAGAGACTGTTTTAAAAAGTGTTACAATTAGAAGTTGCTTCCAGTAATAATTGTTAAAGCTCACGTTTAGGACTTTCAGTTGATGCAAGATGGAAGAAAAAAAAAAAAGAAAAAAGGCAAGACGATGGTCTGAAATGGTGTACCACAGTGTGGGGTCACATGAAGTAAATGTTTATATAAATTCTCTCCACTTATGCCTCAAGGTTCTCCATCCAAAACAGTATAATATAAGCTAGAATCATGACAGACCAGCTGTGGAAGCTCTGCAAGCTCTCACAACATCCAAACAAAGCAAAGAGGAAGAAACACACTGCAAAAAGAAACATGAGGGAGGGATGTTTCCAATCCCTGGAAAGACTGAGTGGGGCTGTTCCTCACAGGATGCACACACCCTGGGAAAAATTATTTACATTATCTTTTAGAACAAGAAGTCATTATTTATATGATTTATTTGGTTTTAAACTGATGTTTCAGTGCTGAAATGAGGTTAGAAAAGCAATGCGGGCCTTATAAGATTTTGTTGATCTCAGCCAGGAGTGTGACTGATAATGACCTGCAGAGATTAAATTTCTTGCCTGACACTTACATTTACCCTTAAACGTCTGAGTGAACACTGTGCTTTAATGAGGTCAAGTTGTGTAAACTTTAAAGATTTAAGATAACGAATCCTGGAATGCCACTTCCTTAGAAATAGACAGCTATCTAGGCCCCTTGCATGATATGCAGAATAATATCAATTAGCAAAAAAATCTAAATGTTAAAATTATAACTTAATGTCTGGTCATGCAAATGGAGGAGACTGGAAAGCTAATGCAAAGTTTTTATGTTTTATTTTGTCTTTCTTTTGCTGCCTTTCAAAGTTTAGTTTGGTATCCTCTGCCTTGCAAATGTGTATCACGTGATGACACTTGACCATTAGAAGAAAGCTAGATGAAAAGAATGCATACTTTAAATCTGCAAAAGTATTAAATTGCAGCATTGCAATAAGGTCAAACATACTACATTTTAAATTTTTTGCATGCCCATGTAGAATTGTGTTTTTAAAAACAGACACTGCATTGCATATGTAGGCATCACATAACAATCATTCCAGCATTTGCAGAAATTCTCTGTGCTCAATCTCTATAGCGTGACTCTAGTAGTCACGTGTATGGAGAAAACACACACAAGCTCATTTAACACATCTTTTATATATATATATATAATTATCTTTAATTCTGCACCCTAGTCTCCACTAACAGCTTCTGTAGCTATAGATGTGGTTTGACACTTTGTTTTATAACACTTATTCTTAACAGCACATCCATCCATCTATATATATATGGATGCATGAACACAACTAGATCTTTCTCTTTCATACTTTCTTCACTTCACTGTAAAATCTTTTTGTAAATAAAGTTTTCTGTATTCGGGGATTCATGTTATTTCACTTATTTGTTTGAATTGCATTATGGGATCTTGATCTTTCCTCTAAAAGCTTTTTTAATAGTTTGATGTGATAAATTGTTTGTGTTTTAAATTGCAGCACAAAAACAGGATAATAAACTGCCAATACGTTTTGTTATTTTACAGACTTAATTCTCTCTATACTATTTCTTAAACAATATCTTGTATCAAACTACTAAAATGCCAATAAAAGTCACTTTGTTAATCTGCAGTGTTGAATTTTCAACATCAAAAGTCGACAAAGCAGAGATAAAACTCTGATAATGCAATTCACGCCTGTAAATAAACAGAAAACACCATGTGAATGACTAACCTGTTAATTAACATATTTTATTTAGGTAAATAAGATTTGAACCTCACTCTGGGCACCATATACAGTTATCAAAATATATAAGTACATAAGTTTATCATGACGCCATGAATTTCATGTGATTTTTTTTCTAAAGTTAATTTTTTTCCAAAGATTTCCAACCCATTTTAAAATGGTTTAGAATTACAAATGTAGGTTATTATAAAATGCATCTAATGTGCTAATCAACCATACATGTTGACAGTAGATGAAACAGTTAAATGTTGAAACTATTCTTCAAAGACTTGTGGTAAATGTTTTAGAGCAGTGTGATGTGGCAATACAATTATGCAGTCAAAAAAAAAAAAAATTTCAAAGTTTCTCACCGCACATCATCGAAAGCACAAAAAAGAAAAAAAATGTAAAAGACAAGTCCAAACCAGAGGAAACCTTGTTTCCTTGTACAAACGAGATTGTTCCTCCTATGACTCAAATCAGCATGACTCTTCATTTGAAGATCCTCATTTGTATCTCAGTAAAGAGTAGCCAAGGCTTGAATAATCATAGGTTTCACAGTCACTTTGAGGTCTATCTGTCGGGAGTGACAGTGTGAATTACAATGTGAACAAATCACTAACATCCCATTTCACACAGATTCTTCGTCAAAAAGAGGGAGTTGTGTGGGAACTGCGGAGAACTCTATCAGTTAATTACAAGAGAGGTCAGAGGTTTGCAAGTCGTACAATTTATTTGTATAGTGGACGTTTAAAAGACAGGGCTGGAGCCAGTTTTAAAGTTTCCCTAGAGCTTGAATGCTAACTTATCTTGCTTAACTGTAAAAACAGATGCTTCCTTCATGGAAAAGTGTGATTCTTCAATTTACTCTAAATTCTGGACATCAGCATTTAGCAAAGTTCATAAAATCATCATAACAAAACTAGCATTTCACTTTGTTTGGTGTTCAGATGAAAATCTGAACACTCTCACACACAAACACATATACTTGGAAAGAGTTGGACAGACAGACTCGGATGAGTCACTGTTTCCATAAGGTCATTTCTAAACCATACAGCCCTGTTCCAACAAAAGAGTCTCTGAACGCTGCAAGTTATGAGTATTTCCACATAACCCAAGGAAAATACATGTGATTTATATTACAGTTAATCTCCCTCAATGCTGTATCTTGGTGGAGATGTAAATTGTAAAGAAGAAGTTGCCCATTGTTATCCTAGACTGTTCCTACGGAAGTCTGAGTGTTTGGGAGAGAACCACAGGCTTTAGCTGACATGGATAAAGTTGAGCATGTTCAGTGTGGTCAGGTCAGGCCAGACTGGAAGACTGCTGGAAAATGTACGTCAGAAGTCCACAGAGAGCCATGCTTTTGCTATCATCATCACTAGGATGTCTGCAGTGAATTAGCTAACTGAGGGAAAGAGTGAGCTTTCCCTTCACCTTTAATGGGAAGGTTTCAGGGGTGGCTTATGAATGATAGTTCCTCTGCTATTCATTTATGATGGCTCAAACATATAAAATATTCACAGGGGGAAAAGAGTTCCAGCTGTACTGCTTAAAAAAACTGACCACCACTGAACCTTTTTATTGCCTTAGATGTGTATTTTATCTGTATTACATCTGCTTTTTTACATATGTATAGGTTTGTTTGTTTTCAATGAATAATGATGAATATCATTGACAGTGGCAATGGAAATTGTTTATTATTTGCAACATTGCTTTATGATGGTGCAACTCGTCACACTAACAACCTGAATGCAAGTCTTGCCTTTTTATGCAAACAATCTCTAAGTAAAACTCAATTTCATCAGTAGTTTACATGTTAAAACAACAACCAAAACCTTAATGTGTCTCAAACATAACAATAAATCCGTAATCCACAGAAACCACAAATTTTCAAGAAGTAAATTTTTTTCCCCCATAGCTCTGCTTACAGTACGTGTTAATTATATGAATACATTAAAGTTTCAGCTGTGTTGCATATAAATACTGACCACCCCTAAACCATTTTATTGCCTTAGATTAGGGCTGCTCGATTATGGGAAAATCATAATCACAATTATTTTGGTCATAACTGTAATCACAATTATTCAAAACGATTACAGTTGAAGTCAAAATTATTCGCCCTCCTGTGAATTAAAAAAAAGAATAATAATTTCCCAAATGATGTTAAACAGAGCAAGCAAATTTTTCGCAGTATTTCCTATAATATATTTCTTCTGGAGAAAGTCTTATTTGTTTTAAATCAGTTATTAGAAATGAGTTATTAAATCTATTATGTTTAGAAATGGGTTAAAAAAAAAAACTTTCCGTTAAACAAATTGGAGGGAAAAGGGTTGCTAAAAATTTAGGAGGGCTAATAATTCTGACTTCAACTGTATATATACAGTTACTTTCCTCCCTGTAAATAAGAAAAGGGACATAAATACTATAGAAATAAAATCTGAAACAAACTGTGCTTTAAGCATCTTCACTGTAAGAAAAAAAAAATTTATTATAGCTACAAAAGTCCTTCAGTCAAGAGCAGTGAGGATCACAGTGAGTCAGCAGCAGGAATATTGCGCACTGTCACTTTAAGAGCAGTACGGTTCTGATTTATAGTCGCACTTTCACATGTCTTTTGATTCTCAACTCGTTTGTTTATTACATAAATGAGGGTTAATATGAATAATCACTTAACACCGGGTTTTGACACAAATGTGCATGTATTTGACCGCTAAAGCACTAACATTAAGATGACTTTAGATGTGTGTACTAAAGTCTCTGAGGCTGAGCGCATACACACAACAGCATGCGATCTCTTCCACGCTTTTAAAAACATGAATGATTCGTATGTACATCAGTGAATGATGCGCATCCCATGCTGCAGAAGTTACATTTCAGTACATGCTTTTAGTAATTTTCACGTGAAATTGAGCTTTACAGAGCAACAAATATGTACAAATCACACCCAGCACACTGCCTCTTTGAACTTTTACTTTCTGGTCGACGCTACAGAGCACTGCGCACCAGAACAACCCGACACAGAAACAGTTTTTTCCCCTCAGGCAATTAATCTCATGAACACTTGATAATAATAATTGTGGAACCAACATCACTACTTGCTATACACATATACACTTATTTAACAACACACTTTACATGCCAATTTGCACATAACAGCTGCACATATAACGTTGTATATAGTAATTTACCTGTACATACACTTGTCAATTTGTATATTTGCATTCACTACTTACTTCTATTTTTTTAAATATATTTATTATTTGTTTTTTGTCCTGTCTCTGTAATCCTGTTGCACTGTAGAAGCTCTGTCACTAAACCAAATTACTCGTATGTGTGAACATACCTGACAATAAAGCTCTTTCTGATTCTGAAATGGAAAGTGGGCGGTATATGATGCAATAATATTTTTTATTTTGATTAATGTTTTTTTCATAATCGTTAGAAGCCAAATTCGAAACAGAATTTTCGATTAATTGCACAGCCCTACCTTAGATGTGTATTTTATCTGCATTACATCTGCTTTTTTACATAGGTGTTGTAGGCTTATTTGTTTTCAGTGAATTATGATGAATATCATTGACAGCGGCAATGGAAATATTAGCAATATAGCTTTATGATGCTGCAACTCTTCACATTAACAACCTGAATGCAAGTCTTGCTTATTTAGCAAAAAATCTCTAAACAACACGGTAATACTAATCAGCGTTTTAGACAAAACTGGCCAACATTTTAAGCTAATGGAGGGAAAAGGCAAATCGTGAAAATGTTCTCCAAGAATAGCAATGATTAGCTCCGGACTTTTTTTTACTCTATATTGACCTAAGAGCCAATCACACAGCAGAAATGTACAACAATGGGCATCTAAAAGTGTGTTGCTATTAGGGCTGTACTGAATTTTTGGCCATCGAAAATGTATCGGCTGAAAATATGTTATGCCATTTAATGGACCCTTTAATTTTTGTGGCTTCAGTCATTGTTGGGGTACTCTTTTAAGTCTGGAAGCATTACCAGCTTACTTAAAAATATATATCGTTATTGTTCAATATGGAAAATAGTTATTGAGATTGCATTTTTACCAGCCCTACAGGAATATATCTGAAAAATCAATTCCACTGGTCATGTTCAATGCATTAAGCAATTAATCCTCTTCTTGTTTGCTCTCCACAAAACATTCTTAACCAGCAAGAGAAAATACTGAAAACAACCAAACTGAACTGTTCTCATACAACATATATGAGAAATTATAGGCCATCTGAACATTATCTAGATTTACTGGCTTTGTATGGGTTTGAGTAAAATGTTAATATTTGTTTTGTTTTACGTAGTTCATTCTATTTGAACTCTTTTCATGTTAAAACACTGGTATTACCCATACAGAATATATATACAGTTGAAGTTTTTTTCTTTTTTAAATATTTCCCAAATGATGTTTAACAGAGCAAGTATGTCAAAGTATGTCTAATAATATTTTTTCTTCTGGAAAAAGTTGTATTTGTTTTATTTTGGTTAGAATAAATGCATTGAAATGAATCATTTTAAGGTCTAAATAATTTTTCGATAGTCTACAGAACAAACCGTAGTCATACAATAACTAATAATGACCCTAACCTGCCTAGTTACCCTAATTACCTAGATAAGCCCTTAAATGTCACTTTAGGCTGTAGAGAAGTGTCTTGAAAAATATTGAGTAAAATAATTTTTACTGTCATCATGGCAAAGATCAAATAAATCAGTTATTAGAAATGAGTTAGTAAAACTATCATGTTTAGAAATGTGTTGGAAAAAAAATCATCTCTCCGTTAAACAGAAATTGGGGAAAAAATAAACAGGGGGCTAATAATTCAAGGCGGCTAATAATTCTGACTTCAACTGTATATATTGTAAAATATAGCAAAAATAGCCCTTTACATCTATGTTTTTTCAACCATGTGCATATGTTTCAATATTTACGCTATATTTTTTCATATGTTTATATGTTCTACTGTATATTCAATTAAATTCATGTTCATTTCTAAAGCGCTTTTACAATGTAGATTGTGTCAAAGCCGCTTAACATAGAAGTTCTAGTAAAGTCCAGTTTTCAGAGTTCAGTTTAGTTCAGTTCAGTGTGGTTTAAATTTCACTGCTGAAAGTCCAAACACTGAAAAGCAGATGTATATGGCCATGAGATTTTTTTCAGTATGGGTGTATTATTTAAAAATCAATATAAATAAATATAAAACAAAGCACCTTCTTGTGTTGTCTTATGCTAGAAACAAGGTGGTAGTGCTATTTTACGTTTAACTGGGAAGAAATTTCACTAGTAGTTTACAAATTAAAACAAAAAAGTTTAAGCATAACTAAAAATCAACCCAAATGTTCAAGTAGTTGCTTATTTTTTCCCTATAGTTGTGCATACTGTATATCAAATATATGAATACACTAAAGTTAAACGTAAATTTGCAAGCTCACTGTTGTACGGTAAAGTTGGTTTTATATTCACACATTTACACTCTCTCTTTAATAAAATAATTTCACAAAAATATTATTTCCAAAGTCTAAATAGTGAAATCATATTAGCATCCAGCATTGTTCAGTCAAACAAACATGTTGTTTTGAAGTCATAGTTATATGTGATTTTTAAACTGAATATTCAAAGTACCATGGTAAACAATATAGGGAGCATGTCACAAGTTTTCACTTACCGAATGTGTGACTAAAACCAACTTTACCTAAATGTCTTATGAAAAGGTATGTGTTTAGGAAAAAATCTCTTTGCTACCCTGAAATATTCCCTAAGGCAAGACAAAAAAGATATAATTCATAAACGTCCACTCAACACCCTCCTAATGCATCCGTTTCATTCATGTATGCTGTTTTTATTCATTAGCTTGACTGGTTCGCACACTTTGTAGTGCATGAATTCAGAGTTTTTTCATTGTAAGTTATTTCCCCTTCGGCTATAAGGTGTAGTCGCATTTGATCTGCATCCCATAATTATTGCGTGATAAACATTTCAAATGCACAGGTACTGGGGCTAAAGATTTCATCTGAGCCTACTTTGAGGCAAGTTTGTAGGTTGTAAAACGTAGCACTTACTTATAGTGGGGAAAATATCCTCTTTTAGGGTGATGATTTCAGGTGAGCACACACACGTTTCTCAAGGTTTTACTGAAAGTAGCTGAATGAAGCTCAACGCTGCCACCTGGTGTATCGGTGCCATAGATGCCAAACAATTAATGTTTCCCACAGCTGTTCAATACTCCGCTTCATGATGACTTGTAAAAATTAATTTACTATGGATATTTAACTGTATTTTAATTGCGGAGCGAATAGCAGACTGCAGCAGAGATCTGCTGGAAACAGTATGAATCAGACTTCCTGGAAAGCATTAGCTGTCTTCCCAAAAGACCCATTCTAAAAGACAAGGGATCACCTTTTCCAGTAATTCCCAGACTATTTCGCAGGGTATACCACGACTTTTACACTTCTGAATGTCTGGCATACTGGACTTATTCCATGACACTCTTAATCAAGTGACTCAACCAGCATATTTTCCATTTTAAAATAGTAAATACTCCATTTCCAGTGAGATTTGAAACATTTTAGCAATCAAAATTTGGAAAGTTGTGCTGTAATAAAATGACACTGCCTTTGAAAAAAAGAGATGTAACTTTTAAAAACAAGTTACCATATTTTGTTTAGAAAATAACCTATAATAATACATTCATTCATTTTCTTTTCAGCTTAGACCCTTTATTAATCTGGGGTCGCCACAGCAGAAAGAACCGCCAATTTATCCAGTATATGTTTTATGCAGCAGATGCCCTTCCAGCTACAACCCAGCACTGGGAAACACACATACACTCTCGCATTCACACACATACACTACGGACAATTTAGCTTATTTAATTCACCAGCGCATGTTTTTGGACTGTGGGGGAAACCGGAGCACCCGGAGGAAACCCACGCCAACATGAGGAAAACATGCAAACTCCACGCAGAAATGCCAACTGACTCAGCTGGGGCTCGAACTCTTCTATAATAATATATGTTCATGTTAATACCATCTGGCATTTTTTTTTTATTTAAGATTCACACCTGTTTTGTTTGAGGTAAAAAAAAAATGGCTGGAGATGCATTCATTTCCTTTGTCAATCATTTTCCTTTGGGTCGCCACAGTGGAATGAACCGCCAACTATTCCAGCTTATGTTTTACACGGCAGATGCACTTCTGGCTGGAGACTATGTTTGCATAATAATTTATGGGATTAATGTACTATATTTAATTTGTTCAATTACTAAACATATTAATATCTTAATTATGGACAATTTATTTCTATAAGGGTGGCTCAGTGGTTAGCACTGTCATCTCACAGCAAGAAGGTTGCTGGTTTGAGTCCCGGCTGGGTCAGTTGGCACTTCTGTGTGGAGTTTGCATGTTCTCTCCATGTTTGTGTGGGTTTCCTCCGGGTGCTCCGGTTTTCCCCACAGTCCAAAAACATGTGGTATAGGGGAATTGGGTAAGCTAACATTGGCTGTAGTGTATGTGTGTGAATAATAGTGTACAGTTGTTTCCCAGTGATGGGTTACAGCTGAAAGGGTATTCGCTGTGTAAAACATATGCTTGATAATTTGGCGGTTCATTTTAGCTGTAGTGACCTCAGATTAATAAAGGGACTAAGCCAAACAGAAAATTAATGAATGAATGAATGAATGAAGGAATGAATGATTTCTGTAAGGGTGGCGCAGTGGTTAAGTGGTTAGCACTGTCACCTCACAGCAAGAAGGTCGCTGGTTTGAGTCCCGGCTGGGTCAGTTGTCATTTCGGTGTGGAGTTTGCATGTTTTCCCCATGTTCGCGTGGGTTTCTTCCGGGTGCTCTGGTTTCCCCCATAGTCCAAAAACATGCATTACAGGTGAATTGAATAAACTATATTGGCTGTAGTGTATGTGTGTGAATGAGTGTGGATGTTTCCCAGCACTGGGTTGCAGCTGGAAGGGCATCCCTTGTGTAAAACATATGCTGGATAAGTTGGTGGTTCATTCCGCTGTGGTGACTTCTGATGAATAAAGGGACTAAGCTGAAGAAAAATGAATGAATGATTTCTATAAAACATTACATAAAAAGTGAAACAATTGTTAGTGAAATATATTAAATTTGGAATTAAAAATTATTTTAATAATTTAAAAAAACATTTAAAAACAAAAATGACAGAACAACATAAAAGGGTTAACGTCACCACATGAAGCTCAAATTTCATGCATTAATGCTCATTATTAACAGTCTGCCATATAAAATCTCTCTCTCTCTCTCTCTCTCTCTCTCTCTCTGAGTGTGTGTACATGTGTGAATTATTTACAAAGTGTTTTACCTTTTTGCCCACAGAGGATGAGTTGAGCTGTACGGAGAACGGGCAGGTGTACACAAACAGAGACATCTGGAAACCTGAGCCATGCAGGATCTGTGTTTGTGACAGCGGGACCATCCTGTGCGATGAGGTGCAATGTGATGAAGTGTCGAACTGTGCAAAGGTAGTGATCCCACCGGGAGAGTGCTGTCCGATCTGCCAGAGCGATGCAGGAGAAGGTGGCAATGGCAGACCAGGTGAGAGTGAGCACCAGAAAAACCTTTAAAACAAATGAAAATTCACTTTTAATCATCATGTAAATCTGCAGAATTTTAAGAAGTGATAAACAGCTGTTTTTGTTTGTCATGTCTCTTCTTGTCAGGAGGCAGAATTGCCAAGGTAAGCTATAACTCACAAACAGCACTGTCAATGGCCTCTCATTTTAGAGTAAAATAAAAAGTAAAGAAAATAAACATATCTGTTCACATCTGTTTTTTTCTTCCTTTATTTCAGGGCCAGAAAGGGGAAGCTGGAGATGTACCACAAGTATGTCGAATTTATTATTTATCTAAATTGTACAAAACAATGGATATATAATAATTTTGTACAGTTTGTAAATAATAAAAACATCTGTCCTGATTTCAGTTTGTTGGAATAAGGGGTCGCGCTGGACCTATGGTGAGTGTTCTTACATTGACTGAATTTCATTGAATCCTGGTCAATATAAATAAATCTAAATGATTTGCTAAAAAATAACATATGCTAAAATAAATCATAAATCCTGTGCCCTGGTAAGTTTCTGTCACACGCGCATCCTCCTGAGACCTGAAGAATTTTTTTATCTTTTTTCTGTGATTTCCTACATCCTTTGGGTTAAAAAAAAAATCTACAATTTAGAGTTTTTACATTTTGTTTTTATTTTTAATTTTACAGCATGTCCACTGTAGTGGACCACAGAACCATTTTAGTTCAAAATGACCGCCACTCAGACAACAAAACTGTACATGATATAACTTTAAAGGGATAATAATCCAATTTTAATGTAACAAAAACAAAACAAAAGCCATTTTTTCCCTTTTGTATTGAAATTCCTGAAACAGTTGAGTCTGAAAGAGAGCCGAACTCAAAAAACAAAACAAAAACAAAAAGAAAAGTGATGTTAATCCAAAACAAATTTAACATAAAAGTGATTTAAAACTGATTGTCATTCTCTAATTGTCTCTAATTCTCCAATTGTCAGACTCTAAATCAGAGTCTCCCTCAACTATTTTATAAAGAATCCTCTCTGCTTCAGTTCTGCCCCCTACAACATGCAGTCATTAATTACATTAAGATGGTCCTGGTGTCCACTATAGTGGACATTTAAAAAAGGATGATATTTTGAAACACAAACAAGTTAACAGCTTTGAAAGCTAAATTTATTGTTCCTGGCACTTTAATAAACAAATATATATGTAATAATAATAGTAAAAAACATATAAAAAGCAAAATTTTACATGCCTCTCTCCTTCCCATAAAATTTGCTTTTTTGTGTGTCAGCCATTTTGGATGCAGTGTAAGAAGTGGTTCCTAGCATGCCATCCAATCAAATGACATATCACCAGAAAGCCCAGGATGTCTTCTGAACAGTACAACAGGACTTGACAGAGTAGCTCAAAAAATTCAAAGACAATTCATGAAAACGCAATGTCCACTACAGAGGACACAAGTCAATGGGCGGGGTCTCAGGAGGATAAAGTAGTTTACTGACATATATTTTCTGATATCTGGACACTAGATGGGGACAGAGCACATCTATATGTATTTATTTCTCAAGGATAGCTCACCTAAAAAAACATTTATTTATCATTTACTGACTCCCGATTAGTTCCAATCCTCTATGTGTTTCTTTTTATGTTGAACACAAAGGAAGACATTTTGAAGAAAGTTGGAAACTGACAACCATTGACATTCGTAGCAGGAAAACAAGTCTTATGGAAGTCAATGGTTATCAGTTTTCACATATTGTAAATTATCTTATTTTCTATTTAACTTAAAAATCTATCAGGGTTGTGACAAGTTAAGAGTGAGTTAAAAGTCAAGTGCTATTTAGGAGTTTCCACCTGGATTTTGCCTACCTAAATTCAAATGCTGCCCAAGTCCACATGCAGAAGTGTAAATACAAAAGTTTGGTATCATTTTAAAAGAAAATCCTTTGACTGGTCATAAACCACTGTTGAATATAATTTAAAAAAAATGTATGTGTATGTATAAAATTGTGTATGTTGTCTGTGTTATAATAAACCCCTCCAAAAAAGAGGCGCTTTTTTAGTAAACTCAAATTTGAAAATGTACCTTTTAGGTTCTGTGTGGTCAGGTTGCTGTAATAAATGTAGGTGGTTCCTGCATATGTCAGTAATCAGAAAAAGGAAAAATGTCTCTATTATAAACTATGCAAAAGTTATAATATAATATAATGAACTGATGAGAGAACGGAACCACTTATGGGGGTATTGGGCCTGTACGGACCTTTACAATTTGAAGAATTTGGAAGTAAATTACATCACGGACCTGGTACCGAGTACGCAGAGCTTAGGAGGTCAAGAATTTTCAGTTTTGAAAAAACTAGCCCTTTCAAGTTTTCTTTTAAGGAAAATTTACTTTCTGCACTGACAATTCATAACTCATCCTAACAACAATCTTGACTTTGACCACCACTTGCAGTGACTTAAGAAGTAAGGGTTTTTGAAGGTATCGTTGGGACTCCTCTATTCAATTTGGGTTCATTAGCTCAGCATAATAAGCCTACAGTCACAAATTTAGGAGTGAAATTTGACACTTTTAAATTTGACAGTCAGATTAGAGTGGTAGTTAAATCTAGTTTGAGACAGTAATTCATGCTTTTGTGACCACACGGTTAGATTACTGTAATGCACTGTACGTGGGGAGTATAGGTGCAAAATGCTGCAGCATATTTGTAACTTGTACTCGCAAATATGACCACATTTCTCCCAAGTTAGCTTCACTTCATTGGTTTCCAGTTCATTTTAGAATACAGTTTAAGATTATTTTATTTGATTTTAAATTTCTAAATGGTCTTGCCCTACCTTTTATCTCTGAGCTAATACATCCCTATAAGCCCACTCGTTTTCTCAGGTCAGCTGATCAGCTTCTCCTGATTGTGCCAAAAACAAAGCTAAGCTTAGAGGGGACCGTGCTTTTGTTGCAGGTCCTAGACTTTGGAATGATTCGCTACTGCCCAATAGACAGGCCGCAACCATGTTCTCATTTAAATCAGCTTTTAAAACTCATTCTTTTCGTTGGCATTTGACACTTGATCTTAATAACTGGTTATTTTTATTTACATGCCTTTCTAGGTAGTTTAGCTACATTTTATCTTGTATTTTATATACTGTTATGCTTATTTTGTTGTATATTTTATTTATCTAAATTATGTTTTGGATTTTATAGGGGCCTCCGGGAGCACCAGGGTTTAGAGGAGACAGCGGACCCAAAGGTCGACCTGTAAGAAACTACAAAATGCTTTTAAAACATTATTAAAAATGTGAAACTTTTTGTCATGTTATTTTATTTGTATTATATTAGCCTGACATAAACATCTCTTTAAGGGTCTCAGAGGTCCCCCTGGCTATGATGGAGAGCCCGGTATTCCAGGACACCCAGGAGAGCCAGGACCTCCTGGACCTCCTCCAGGAGTGAGTATGACCAGACAGATGAGCTTCATTAATAGATAAATTTGTATATAAAAAGAGACTGGTGTAATGCTAGAGATAACAAGACACTTTAATAGCATAACAAAATGCAGCTGTTACAATAAAGAGATTATTTCAACAAATGAATGAAGTCCCATGTTGTCTGTTACTTAGGGTGAGTTGGCTTCGCATATGGCTGGAGGATTTGCTGACAAAATGGGACCCCAGGCCTTAATGCCGGGTGTTCGGGTAAGTAGAGATTCTGTAATTAAAAACAATATAAAAAAACAACACAAATTAAACTATTTGATGAATCTGAACTCTTGTTCAATCAATTTGTGTAATTGTACATAGTTCTATGCCATTTTCAAATATAAATAGTGCAAGTAGTATGTTTTAGGCCTGTCAGTTTCAATTTGTGTTGCAGCCAAATAGATATATGAACAAATACTTTTGATAATAATTAATTTGTGATTTGCACATACAGTTGAACTCTTTCCATCTTCAGTAGTATTGCCCTTGTATGTTTCTTTTCCCACTGTAAAACAATGGCCAAGTTCAGTGTTGACCTCTTGTGGACAAACTAAGTAGTGCAGAAACAGTATAAAGTAAAAGGCAGGCTGTTGGTATTGTCCCACATACTTCCACACACACACACACACACACACACACACACACGCACACACACACACACACACACACACACACACACACACACACACACACACACACAGACACACACAGACACAGACACAGACACACACACACACACACACACACACACACACACACACACACACACACACACACACACACACACACACACACACACACACACACAACTATATTTACATCATCCACACATGTATTGTTTTTTAAAGACTTGTTAGTAATGGGGAAAAATAAGTGGCTCATGCATGTTGACAAATAATGTGTAACTTCAATATACTTAGACAAACGGTGCGAGATATGTTTTCAGTGGTTTTAAAAACCGCTTTACTTCAGATACTATTCATCATAAAACAAAAACGTACAGTTACCACTCATTAACCATGGTTAAACTACGTTTATTCTGAAAGAAAAACAGTAACAAAGCTATTTTTTAACAGGGTGAAGCAGGAACAAGGGGACCACCTGGGCCAAATGGAGCATCAGTAAGTGTTTATTATATAAGAAGTCTTTGTTACACATACTCTGCTTCATCAGAAAGAACAAAAAAAAAAATGCTTACAGCAGCATATTTGAAGTTCATACAACTTTCTTTAGGGGCCGGCTGGACCACAAGGACCTCCTGGTGATGTAGGAGATCCAGGGCAAATGGTGAGAGAACATCATTAAGTGTCTACTGTCTCTGAACACTTCATATTTTACAGGCCGAAGTCTGCCACACACTTTATTTCAAAGCAAACATCAGCCAGGATGAACTCAAAAACTGCTGGTTGTTAGAGGCAATTTTCATGGCTCATTTATTAAGGCAAACCACAACTCTGGCTGCTCACATCTTCAAAGAAAATAAATGGCTCTAGTGGTTTTATACATATACTTACAATACTTTTCCCATCGTTCACTGGTGTCAGTTGCCTGGTTATGAACTAGAACTTGAAACTTTAGTTAGAAAATAAAGCTGTTTGTAAAACATAATAATACAATGTGTGACGTATAGAAAGCTTACACATTATGAGATACAGAAGTCAGCTGGGGTCATTCACAGCAGATTGTAACTAAAGCTACTTACTAAATAATTTCTGTTGTTTAGAAATTAACAGCACTGTTAGGGTAAGGATGAGTTTTGTCATGAAATTGACTAAAAACTGAAATACCCCCATCAATGCTGCTGTTTTAATAATTTCACATATCACTTTTCATAATTGATTCAGGTGATAATGCACTGTTATTGTTACTAAAAGAGTGTACTGTTTTGTACTGTATAGGGTGGCTCTGGGCAGAGGGGACCAGAGGGTCCTTCGGGAAAGCCTGGTGAAGATGTGAGTACATCATGAACATACACACAACAATGTGGAAAATTTACATGGGCTCTCTAATATGATAGTTTTCTGTTGTCATAGGGAGAAGCAGGTACTCCAGGAAGTGCAGGAGAAATGGGATTTCCTGGATCTCCGGTAATAACCGACATTCTTCAACAGCAGCTTTTATCACTAGATGGTGTTGGTTGAATTTGCATTAATGGCTTACTAACATCTGTGCTTAGGGAGGAAGAGGATTCCCAGGGACACCGGGCCCCCCAGGCTTAAAGGGCCACAGAGTGAGTAAATTATTTCATTTTTCAGCTTAATTTAAGATTTACATCACATGGGGGCGACACAGTGGCTCAGTGGTTACCACTGTCGCCTCAGAGTAAGAAGGTTGCTGGTTCGAGTCCCAGCTTGGCCTGGTGGTATTTCTGTGTGGAGTTTGCATGTTCTCCCTGTGTTGGTTTCCCCCACAGTCCAAAGACATGGGTATAGGTGAATTGAATAAACTAAATTAAACGTAGTGTATATGTGTAAATATTTGTGTGCATGAGTGTTTCCTAGTTCTGGGTTGCAGCTGGAAGGGCAACCACTATGTAAAACAAATGATGGATAATTTGGCGGTTCATTCATCAGGCAACCACTGATGAATAAAGGGACTAAGCTGAAGAGAAATTAATGAATAAAGTCTGACATGCATATGGTTCAAAATTCTGATTTACTAAAGAGGGAAAATTACCATGAAAGTGCAATCCCATAAAAGCACAGAAGAGAGTGGAAAGTTCTGAAATGTATACATTTAATAACGCAGAAGCAGCAGATCTTCTGTATAATGACCAATGCAATCTAAGAAGAATAAATTCAACAACAAACAATTGAGTATTATCATAGGTAATCCACTAACATCACAGCTACAACATGGTTCAACCACGCTGATCTTGTCTGTTAAATAATGTGCACGTACTACACTCAAAATCTGACTTTTGTTGCTTGTCCAAACTATGTATTTAAAATTAGTTGAAACAACACAATTCTTAAGTTTTTTTTATTGTTGTTTTTAACTTAATTTTTTTATGTTCAGTCCACTTAAATTTGTAAAAATGATTAAGTTAACTTAATCGATTTGAGTTAAGACAACATTTAGGAATTGTCTGGAACCCAGCATTTTTTACAGTGTAGTAAGCGGGATACCACAAACTTTAATAAATCACTTTGCATCATGTTGATGTATTTAAGTGCTCTTCTTTATAAATTTTGTACCATATATTCTCATATATTTTGAGAAAGTCCTGAAAATGCATATTAAATAAATAAGGCCAAAAATAAGTGTCTCCTACACTAAATCTTGACAGTAGTTTTTTTTCTTAATGCCAAAAAGTGGGTAGTCTTTAAGTGAAACTGGCATTATTTTGAAAATAATTTGTGTGTGTGTGTGTTAATTGAACTTAAGCTTTGTGGTTTAGAAAAGTCAAAAGAAAGTATGGTAACACTTTTGTTTAAGTGTAAAAGATTTATAAGCAGCAAATTAGAATTTTGAGTTAAAATTCATAATGGTTTGATGATAGTGACAATTGTATCTTAATTAATAAGTGTTATCTTAATAAGTGTGACTGAAAGTATTATTGCTAATAAAAAAGTTTACTTAATAAAAAGCTGATGTATTACATTAGAACAGAAATGTTTGAAGCTTGCTGTTTATTTATTTGAATTTTTTAATCTTCATTTGAGAATGAGAAGCTGACTCTCGATCTGAATCTTTTCATGGACTTCTTAGTTGACTTTTACATTTTCAAAGATTTCACACACAAAAATTACAATTGTCATGACTGACAAAATAATTACTTATTTAAATAAAAAATCTAAAATCTCATATACACCTTATTTATTATTACTATTTACTACAAAGTTGCTTTGTTGAAAAGACTTTTTAAATAAATAATATGTACCCTGTAAAACATGATTATTTACTTTACTTAGAAATGTAAGAATGTAGCCTTAAAAGCAACAAGTTGACTTCACTTACAAAGTGTGTAAACTCTTTGTATCTTAGAACTGTTAAATTGACTTAACCAAGTCAACTAATCACTTTGAAAGCAACAAGTTTACTCATGTTTTTAAAGTAAAGTCATCTAATTGGTTTTTACAGTGTTGAATATACAAAGAATGTTACCAGTGTAAAACTGTATTTCTTTACTTTTAGCTTTAAAGGTGGAGTCTTAATCTATCAAAGTAACAATCTTATTATGTTTTTTTCACATTTCAGGGTCACCAAGGACCAGATGGTCTTAAAGGAGAACGTGGAGCTGTGGGATCCAAGGTTCAGCTTTTTCTCATTTTAAATACACTTCTTTTTTAATTTGCCTCCCAATAAAACCTCATAACAATTGATATTAATAAATAAATGAGCAGAATTAGAGTACTCCATTTTTGTCAATTTATATAATCTCACACTTATTAAAATGTGATTGTATTGTAACCATTTCATATTTTTTAAACACATTTCAATCATATGTTATTTTGTTATGATTTTAGGGTGAATCTGGGGGATCTGGTCCAATGGGTGCTCCTGGTCCTATGGTGAGTATACTACAACACAATAAAAATTAAACTTCCCTTGCCCTTCTCTTCTTAAACTATTAGAATTATCAATATGAATACAGTAAATAATAGATGACACACTCCATTCCCTGCTACAAATATGTTTAGCCTTATTCTGATGAAATTAAAATGGTCTATTGCTTAATACAGGGTCCCAGGGGAATGCCAGGAGAAAGAGGACGCCCAGGCCCAGGTGGCGCAGCGGTGAGGGATGGAAAAAAAGCATTTGAAAAAATTAATTGTTGTAAATAGAGCTGTGTTTGTTTATTTTTTAAATGTAATTCTTAATAATATTCTGTTTTTCACATATATATGTCAGGGTACACGCGGTGGTCAAGGAAATGTGGGAAAACCAGGCCCGATGGTAAGACATTTTAAATTAGCAGAAATGTGTGAGCAACTGCTAATTCCAGGATGCTAATATTAGTTTCATTATTTAAGGGTCCTATGGGAATTAATGGCGCCCCAGGTTATCCTGGATCTCCAGGCATGAAGGTGGGTAATGCGAAAAAAAATCTATACATCTACATAGATATTTTAATCTATTGTAATAGGTCAGCTGAACTTCAGCATCACCTTAAATTGTAATTAAATCTAGCATTAAAAGATGCACAATTGCTTTTCAGGGTCAACCAGGACCTACAGGTGTGAGGGGACCAGAGGGACCACAGGGACAAAGAGGAGAAACAGGACATCAAGGCAGATCTGGACCAACAGGACAACAAGTATACATTTTGGTTCTCGTTTTATACAAGTGAAAGATTGAAAACTTCAGTCATTAATTATTTATTAACTTATCTATCAATTTATCATTTTTTTCCAGGGGCCTATGGGCACTGATGGTGGTCCAGGTTCCAAAGGCCCAGTGGTATGTTAAAAAGAAGGAAAAAAAAAAATCACATCACCCAATTTAAAATATATAATCTAGATAAAATTGACTTTGGATATTGTCTATAACAACATCATTTTATCCAGGGAGTTCCTGGTCCACAGGGTGCCGTTGGTCTACTTGGGCCAACTGGCCCACCAGGTCCTCAGGGAAGCACTGGACAACCTGGGATCAAAGGTCAATTGGTAAGGCTTTCTACATTCCCACTGTGGCATATGCATTTATATTTGTGATATAAAATATGTATCTGGAAACTCAAAATGAGATAATAGTTAAAACATACTAAATCATCCTTGTTTGTGTGTTGTGTTTAGGGAGATTTAGGTGTTGCTGGATTTAAAGGAGAGGCTGGTCCTAAAGGAGAACCTGTAGGTTATTATTTCTAACAAATAAAAAAGCTATGAGGTTTTTTTAACATGAGAAAAACACACATTGCCTTTGTGGCTTTTAGGGTCCACCAGGATCACAGGGAATACTTGGACCTCAGGGTGAGGAGGGAAAACGTGGGTCCAGAGGAGATCCTGGTTCTATTGGCCCACTCGGACCTGTTGGTGAGAGAGTGAGTCTAGTTTTACATTTTGATGCCTTTGCAACTGCAAAATGACACGTATAAAATAGTGAAAATGACATCAATTTTCAATGTGGTCTTTATTCTCTAATATAGGGGGCACCTGGAAACCGAGGCTTTCCTGGTCAAGATGGCTTACAGGGTCCAAAGGTAATGAGAGAGTTAAATTAGATACAACTTATTAACTTGCTGAATATGATTACCTGAATACTGAAATTATTTTGTTTCTCATCAAAGGGTGCACAAGGAGATCGTGGAACTTCAGGAACCTCTGGCCCTAAAGGTTCTACTGGAGATCCAGGAAGAACAGGTGAACCAGGTCTACCAGGGGCAAGAGTAAGTTAAATTTACCATGCAAATGTGCTATTTTTAGTTTTAAATATAGCTCTAGTTATGTTTTTGCATCCTTTGTTTCACAGGGTTTGACAGGTACGCCTGGAGTTCAGGGTGCTGAAGGAAAGCCAGGACCACTGGTACATTTATCTGATGTTTTACATTTGTAATAAATATCCACACACATAACAGGAAAATTAATAAATGTTACTTTTCACATTCAACAGGGTGCTCCAGGTGAGGATGGACGTCCAGGGCCTGCAGGGTCGACTGGAACAAGAGGCCCTGTCGGAACTATGGGACCAATAGGACCCAAGGGTTTTAGCGTGAGTGGATATTTTAAGTTTAGAATCATTTCAAAATGTATTGCACATAAAAAAACTAAAAAACTTTACATTTTAACAATAATCTAGGGTGATCCAGGAAAAGCAGGTGAGCAGGGATCTGCTGGAGTTCCTGGGCAAAGGGTGAGCAACAGCTATTGAGGTGACAAAAGTATTGACTTACATTACTCATATTACCAAGGCAAAATGTCTCAGAAAAGCTTAGTAATCAATTGTTGTATAAATAGTACAGCATCTTTAAAGTGTATTATCTTGGTTTTTAAGGTCAAGCTCAACTAACTTAAAATCTAAATATTGTTCCTCATAAAAACAAACTCTACCCTTTAACTTTGACTTTTTATAGGGTCCACCTGGGAAAGATGGAGAAGTAGGCCCAGCTGGTCCACCAGGTCCACATGTAAGGGTCCTAGTCCTACTTATACATTTGTGTGTGTGTGTGTGTGTGTGTGTGTGTGTTGTGAAGCTATTGCAAATACAATTAGAAAAGGAAATTAAGAGTACACTCTATGTTTTCATTTCTTGATTTTCAGGGTACAGCAGGTGATAGAGGTGAACAGGGACCTCCTGGAATGCACGGTTTCCAGGTGTGTAGTTAGTGTCTAGAGAAAGTATTTTCTTTCTTGTTATTGGATCTTATATAATGTGAATCTCCTTACCTGTTTTTTAGGGGTTGCCTGGACCCGCAGGTGCTCCTGGGGAGGGAGGAAAACCTGGTGATCAGGTGTGCAGTTAATTGACTAACTTTAATTAAAGGATGAACTCCTAGGAAAATAGATTGAGAAACAGCATAAAACAATGCTAATCAGGAACATCTTTCTCTCTTTGAAGGGTATCCCTGGTGAGGGTGGTCCAGTTGGCCAAATTGGACCAAGGGTGAGATATCATTTTACCTCTGTGAAAACATCATTGTGGTCATTGTCTATCGGTTATGGTAAACTGATTAATTTAACAGGGTGAACGTGGAATCCCCGGAGAGAGAGGAGAGTTGGGACCTGCTGGTCTGCCTGGAGCCAAAGGTATCCCAGGAGCACCTGGTCCTGATGGCCCAAAGGTAGAAATAAATTATATAAGGTCAAATTTGCTAATGATGCTTTAAAATGCTAATTGCTCATTATTCTAAACTTTTTAAAGGGCAGCCCTGGACCTACTGGTACATTAGGTAATCAAGGCCCTCCTGGTCTGCAGGGAATGCCAGGTGAAAGAGGGATCTCTGGCCCACCTGGTCCAAAAGGAGAAAGAGTGAGTTGTTATGAAATTAGATTTACAGTATGTATATTGACAATTCTATATATATTTTAATTAACCTCTTCCCACATATTTAGGGAGCTATTGGGGAGAAAGGATCAGAGGGTACTCCAGGAAGCGATGGTGCAAGGGTAATAATCAAAAGTATTTTCGGAATTTTAAAAAATCTTGATTGGTTCACAAATGGTCATTCTGATATGTGCTTAATGAATTAACTAAATTATAAATAGATAATTTTGGTAAATGATCTTCAGAAAATTGTTTTTAAGCAGAATAATGCTTAATATATTTCTCTCTGTGATTTAGATTTGAAAGAGTCATTTCAAGACTGATTAAAGTTGAAAGAAAGCAAAAACATCAATTTCAAGCTTTAAAAAAAGCAACACAAGACATGTTAGTGAATGAACAGAGAAGGAACTTTAAAAGACTTGTTAATACATGCCTGAACACAGATGCAAACACACAAAATGATTCTTTGTATGTTGCTCATGGTTGATATGCATGAATGGATCACTTTTGTGCTGATGTTTGTCTCCATGATGTAGGGTTTGACTGGTCCAATTGGCCCTGCAGGACCCCATGGCCCAAGTGGTGAAAAGGTACAGTGTTACATCATTCTCAATATTTTTTGCAAAACTGTTTTCTTTTAAAGACCACATAATTCAAATGTATTCATGTTTCATGATTATTTACATAGCATTTTCACAATTTAGATTGTGTCAAAGCAGCTTAACATAGTTCTAGTACAGTCCAGATTTCAGAGTTGAAGTTCAATGTAGTGTTTCAACAGGGAGAACCAGGCCCTAAGGGACCACCTGGTCCTCAAGGATCAAGAGCAATGCCAGTAAGTTTACATTTGCTAACAAAGAAGGAAAAAATATTTTAGTTAATCAAATATTTTATTTTAATACCAAATATCTGTGCTATAAAAAAGGGATCCCGTGGTGAACCTGGGCCAATAGGTGCTGTGGGCTTTGTGGGACCTCCTGTAAGTAGAATTTTGGAAATAGTACAGATACCCATGCTTTTAAGTTATTATGTACGATACATGTATAACAACTTCTCAGATTATTAAATTATTTATCAACCTGCCACACTTTCAAAACCACAGGGTCTTGATGGTCAGCCTGGTCCAAAGGGACCACCTGGAGAGCCTGGACAAAAGGGTGATGCTGGATCTCCTGGCCCTCAAGGGTTGGCTGGCCCTCCTGGGCCACAGGTGATAAAATGCTTCCATAATATATCAAATGATGCCACATAGATACTGAATTATCTTAATTAGTATACTGAATTACAAATTAGTAATATCCTTCTAATATCTGTAACTACAGGGTAAACTTGGTGTTGCTGGACCAAAGGGTGGTAGAGGAACACAGGGGGCACCAGTAAGTGGTAAAATGTATAACAAGACTAATGCCTTTTGAATGACATGTAAATTAACATACCCCATTGTTTAGGGTCCAACCGGGTTTCCTGGATCTGCTGGAAGGGTTGGCCCACCTGGTCCAACAGTAAGTTGCACTGACACAATAACAAATTAGATTATATATCAAAACATTTTTCATACCCTTAAAAATGTGTTTTTTAGGGTCCTATTGGTGAACCGGGTCCTCTTGGTCTTCCTGGAAAAGAGGGTCCACCTGGACTTCGAGGAGACCATGGACCTCCAGGACGCCAGGGAGAAAGAGGCCCACCTGGGCCTGCTGGAGGCCCTGGAGACAAAGGAGATTCTGGAGAAGATGGACCACCAGTAAGAGTGCATCAGATATTTTTCAGCTGAACTAATAAGTGTAAAAACAAACAAAAAATTATCTTTGTTATTTCCATTAGGGACCTGACGGTCCACCAGGTCCTGCAGGAACAACAGGGCAAAGAGGAATTGTAGGCCTTCCTGGTCAAAGAGGAGAGCGTGGAATGGCAGGACTCCCTGGACCTGCAGTTAGTATTCATTAAAATAATTTAAAATTATGAAAAAAAAGTTCTCAAACAGATAGTTGTTGTATGCTGAAATACAAGATTACTGATAGGGCAGCACGGTGACACAGTGGTTAACATTGTCGCCTCACAGCAAGAAGGTCACTGGTTTGAGTCCCGGCTCAGACAGTTGCTGTTTCTGTGTGGAGTTTGCCTGTTCTCCCCATGTTGGCATGGGTTTCCTTCTGGTGCTCTAGTTTCCCCCACAGTCCAAACACAGTCCAGTACACTTTATTTGCCTGCTAATCTTCTTTATCTCTGTTTTCTCATAAAGGGTCCTCCAGGAAAACAGGGTACATCAGGAGCCCCTGGAGACAAAGGACCTCCTGGCCCTGTTGGAGTGCCGGGTGCTAATGGACCTCGGGGAGATCCTGGACCTGATGTAAAAAAATCTTAATATAATTGTTAATAAATTTTAACTGTTACTTTGCACAATAAATAAATATTACATAGTTGAATGCATAAAAAACATTTCAATTACTAGGGACCTGCTGGATCTGATGGCCCACCAGGAAAGGAAGGTGTCATAGGAGCCCAGGTGAGGTCAAAAAACACTAAAGGACCAATGTCTACATCTTCATTTCAGTCTGTTTGTGCCAATCTCACAGAGCTGTTTAAAATTTAAAGGGTGATCGAGGAGATCCAGGCCCAGAGGGTGTGCTTGGAACTGTAGGACAGCCTGGGCCCCCTGGTCCTGTTGGTGCAACTGGGGGGGTTGGAAAGAGAGGAGAGCCTGTGCGTCTCATATTTTCTTTAAATTAATAATATAATGAATTAAACACATAATGGAATGCCATGTCTAAAGGATTTTGACTTACATTTTCTTGATGTTGTTCTACAGGGTTCAAAAGGACCCTCTGGCCCTCCAGGTCCTGCTGGAAAACGAGGACTTACAGTAAGAAACTAGCAAAACAACACAATTTAACATAATTAGAATGGCTTTATTGACCAAATAATTGCAGACAAAAAAAACAGAACTACTCCCTCATTTTAAAATTTCTATTTAAGGGACCACAAGGACCAAGGGGAGATAAGGGAGATGTTGGTGACCATGGGGAAAGAGGACAGAAGGGTCATAGAGGATTTGCAGGCTTACAAGGTCTTCCTGGATCACCTGTAAGTTTTTAAAGAGATTAAAAAAACTCAAACAGAAACTTTTTTTGTAAAGCACACAGTCTAAATATTGTAATATATAACATTAACCAATATAAGCAGATCAGATGAATCATCATCTATCATCTTCTATACTTGCTTTATTTTTAGGGCACAACTGGAGAACAAGGGGCTCCAGGCATTGTTGGTCCAAGTGGACAAAGAGTATGTCTCCAGCTTGTTTAGTATGAGTGATTTACAACTAGTCTTAAAGTGACTGACAGCATTTAAATAAATTGTCTCACAGGGACCTCCTGGACCTATTGGGCCACCAGGAAAGGAAGGGTACATTGGGCAACCTGGACCAATGGGACCTCCTGGTTCAAGAGGATCTAGTGGGGATATTGGACCAGAGGCAAGTTACCTGTTTCCAAATAGCTTAAATAACATTAAAACTTTGCCTACTCATTTTTTTTGTTCTCATGCTTAGGGACCACCTGGAGAGCCAGGTCCACCTGGCCCTCCTGGCCCGGCTGGACCACCCACTGCAGCTGTGGATGATCTTTTTGGTGAACCACAAGATTTTGACAGTGGTCCTTCTCCCCCTGATGATAATCAAGATGAGGCTCTTCCCGTGAGCAACTCTACAAGTGTGTTCCAGGCTGATCCTGGAGTTCAGGCTACTTTAAAGGCACTGAGTAGCCAGATTGATAACATGCGTAGCCCTGATGGGAGCAGAAAACATCCTGCCAGAACTTGTGAAGACTTGAAACAGTGCTACCCTCAAAAAAAGAGTGGTAAGTTAACTTTAGAGTATTGCATAGGCATGTAAATCACAACTGTGGCTAGTACGGCTGGTCACTGGCATGGCTCAATAATGCTTGGTATGGTTAATATTTTGTTTTGTTTTTCCCCAAATGTGTATAGTTAGTACTTTACCTAGTACTTTTATTACCATCTTGAAGTTTCAAGTGAACTGTATTTATAGCAAAAAATTATGTCTAAACACTAGATCACTGATTGACTGGAAAAAAATCTTAAACAAAAGCTTCTTAGCAAAATGAGCTGATGCTACTATTTTAAATAAGTATCAAAACTTTTCAACAATATTCTACAACAATTAAGAAAATATTAACAGCTAAAAAATCCTTAAATGTTTCAATAGTATCTGGATGCAGCCTTTATGATGCAAGCTGAGATTGCATCACTCAGCGACGCAATGTCATACACAATGCACTCAATGGAGCGAGTGACGTCACTGTGAGGGGTAGGGTTAGGTGTGGGGTTAGGTGAGCCCATTAAGAAGCATTGGATGTAGCACAGACTGCACTGCACCAGGTCTGCATCCAGACCCCTCTCAAATGTTTCATCTCTACATCTCAGGTGAATACTGGGTAGATCCAAACCAAGGCAGCGCAGAGGACGCCATTAAAGTCCATTGCAACATGGACACTGGAGAAACATGCATCTCTGCAATCCCATCCAGCATCCCCCGGAAGTCATGGTGGAGCTCCCCAGGAAATAAACCTGTGTGGTTTGGAGCTAATATAAATGGAGGAACATATGTAAGCATGCTCAACCACTCTAATATAAATTTATTTATTTATTTATTTTAGTTAATGAATGCTATAACACTTGAGATAGCGTGGAAAATGTAGCATAGCACTGTATGTGAAGAAGTAATACACTGTAAAAAATTAACTAATTAGTTGCGAATTTGTTGACTTCATGTGGGTAAACCCGTTGTATTAAAACCAAATAAAAAAAAAGTAAATAAACTCTGTGCATAAAGTAAACTGAACAGTTCTAAGTTACAAGCTATGGCTTTTTTAAGCAAAGTCAACTTTTCGATTTTAAGTCAAAAGGTTTACTCATTTTATAGTGTACAGTGTAGTCATATCAACATAGAACTGTACGAGTCTGATTTGTATTTCTTTGTATGTCTTTGTGAAGTTCTCTTATGGGAACAAAGACCAGCCAGCCAACACAGTCACAGTTCAGATGACTTTCATCCGTCTGCTCTCAAAAGAGGCATCACAGACTATCACTTACCACTGCAAGAACACTGTGGGCTATAAGGATGAATCAACTGGAAACCTCAAGAAAGCAGTCATCCTCAAAGCTTCAAATGATCTAGAGCTCAAAGCTGAGGGAAATAACCGCTTTAGATACACCGTCCTTGAGGACAGTTGTTCTGTGAGTATACTGCAATACATCATTTGTATAAAGCCATTACCCAGTGAGCTGTTTTACTCTTTAAAGTCTACTACAGTATTTAAAACAGCAGAACTCTAAATGGATAATTGTGAGTGAGGCTTGCCTTTAGAATAACAAATGAACACTGTTTTATTATGTTGCATAAAAATACACAGCACATACGTTCATAATTTAAAAACTTGCATAATAATTTGGCATCTTATAGTTCTAGCGCTTACCTTCTAGAGGAGCCATTCTATCAAGAGTGTCTACTCAACATTTTTTCAATTAAAATTAAATGACACTTTTTAAACCAATGATTAGATTTGTTCATATTTGATCCAACATTAAGTTATGACAACAAGGCATTTTTTTAGAAAGTAAACAAAGTATTATGCTTTGAAGAAATAGTTCTTCCAGAAATGAAAATTCTGTCATCATTTATTTTCTAAACACAAAAGAAGATGGACTAAATAATGTTGGAAATATGTATGTATCCATCATAGTGTAAGAATGGGTTTTGAACTACAACGGTTTGAACTAGAGATATGTGTGGGACTGGAATTTTAATCCCGCTCTCGCCAGGTTTTATACCGTACCCGACTGCTCCCGCGGTATATATTTCCTCTGGGAAATGTAACAAGCTAAGCTAAGATCTACTTGACAAAAGTAGCTTAGCTACATCCAAGCTATTTATGCAACTTTCATTTTTAAATTGAAGCAACTTAATCCAAGTAAATCATATCTGAGTGATCAATAAAACTGTCAATGAAACATATGAGGCAGAATTGTTCAGTTCAATTATTTACTGCAAATGATATGCTGTACTAAACATAAACAAATTATAGTATTGAATAGCAAAAACAAAAAAATCCAATAAAATCAGGTGTTACGGATTAAATATACTATAAAAATACTATAGTCATTTATAGTAAATGGAAATATTTAGGAATGAGCATTATATTGTATATATTTACAACTCTTCATTAATAAATTACACTACATAATGTAGTATCATCAGTAACTATCATGAACTAATAGTAATTACCAATGCATACTTCAGCCTTTGCTAGAGTAAACTATATATAGACCTCCTCTCCCTCAGTCATCTGTCTGTCAAGCAAATTTCTTGTGTTAGCCTTGGTTGGCGACGTCACCGACCAGAGCGAGAGGTGGCAGTAACCACCTCTCGTTTGTGTAAGTTTGTTGTTGACCTCCGGTAAACAGGTAGAAGAAGAAATCGTCATTCTCACTATCATATGGATTTACTTTCATCGGCTAGACACCGGCCACACAGCTCAGTGAATGTCAGTGACCAGACCAGAGAGTAGGCCTCAAAGAGAGCCTGACGGCAGTAGAGTCAGAGAAGATAGACTCCAGAGCAGGAGAGGAGCAGAGCAGGAAAAGAGACCAGAGCAAAGTTTACCATCTATTTTGTATCTTCCTTGACCATGTGACCAAAGCCCAAATACTGAGATATACAAACTGTCCAGTCAACATGTGACCACATCGTAAAACCGCCCAAAGTCCTCACACATATAAACCAGACCCCGATCTTATTATTATCTGCCTTTGGAATCTGAATGGACCTTCTTGGTGAAAAAGACATGTTTTGCCATATAAACAAATGCATATGATAAGTTACATTCTTACAGTAGCATTTGATTTTCCTTCTATAGATGAAAATGGTCACAGGTTTCCAACATTCTTCAAAACATCTTATTATTTAAAAAATAAATTAATTAAAACTGGTGTGTAATAAGTCAAAGACATAAGATTTTCCATTTCTGGGTGTTCTATTTCTTTAAAAGCTCACTAGTTTTTAGAACAAAGCCATAGGACAAAAACAAGTTACAACCTATAGTTAAATCAGGACAGTTTAAAAAATCTCGATATTTACATTTCAGAATTACAAGTAATCTCACGTTTAAATGTGTCTGTTCTTCTTTTCACAGCAAGCAAATGGGAACTGGGGCAAGACAGTGTTTGAATACAGGACCCAGAAAACAGCAAGACTACCTATTGTGGATATTGCACCAGTGGACATTGGAGGTTCAGACCAGGAGTTTGGAATTGATATTGGGGCTGTGTGCTTCTTGTAAATCAAGAAGTGGAGACGCATTGAAGAGATTCCTGGGACTCTCGTGAGTGACTGCTGAAAAGATCAGCCTTGTACATACAGAGCATTGGACTTTTCTGGCCCCTGTAGCAAGATATTTATTGTGCCTGCCAAGTGATTTCTGAAATCAACCACTCCACAAGGTTTTTCCAGATTGAGCCCTTGAAATAAATTCAATTAACTGAATTTTACACTACAAGACTATCCATCAACTGCTGTTTTAAATTGAGATGGCAATTGCTAATAACACCGTAATGATCGTACACACTGTACCAACGCTAGTTGCAATTAAAAGGATCTGAATTTGCCTCTTTTCATGACAGTATTTTTGTTTTTGTATTATTATTTTTACACAAAAATGGTGCTATAGAGGAAGTTTACGTTAAAATGAGTATTTCTGACTCCCAAATCTGTACTCTTGTACATTCACCTTGTAGTTAATTACAACATGAGTTTACAATTAAAGATGAAATTTTACAGAACAGTGCAAGCTACCTCGTTTCTATAAACTAGCAAAAACTGACAGCAGACTTGCTGTATGGGAATTGTGAAATGAGCTGTACAACTCGTTGCATTTCTTTCAGCAAAAGGTTCAAAGCAGGGTAAGGAAATGAAAATAAAAATCAGTTGAATGCATCTGAGACTCTAATTTGTATTAGGTGCATGATTATTGCTCGTTTCCATAATGAAAATCAAGTATTCCCTCAAGCGATTGGTTTTATAGTTTTATATAAGGCTTTTGTAAAGGTAAAAGGCACAATATAGTAAACGCTGGTGTAGTTAAATAACTTGGATCCAGTTTGAGAATTTGTGATGTCATATTTTCTGAAGCATGCAGGTATTCCTATAATTCTGGCACTTTTTTTCTTCTGTTATTATTTTATCCTACTTTAGACACCTTTTAAGTCATTTTGTTTGGCTTTGAAGCTACTCTCATGTATTTTTTTTTATTTTCTTGCAAATTAAACATATGATCAGTACCATTTTAATGAATGAAATCAAAACCTTTTCTCTTATTAAATTGCTTGTTTTCTCCATCACCTTTAAAGCATGGAAATATATTTTAATGAATAAAATGTAAGATATTGCTTTGCTTCATTATATCCTCTATAAGTTGATTTGTTTCACTTTTGTTAAAACTTGAATGTTTTATATTTGTATTATATTTATTTTTGCTTAAATACTTTGAAATGGCAGGGATAATACAATTTGATAACATTTTGTACTTTCTGTATGTTCAATATTAAGTAAAGTTGTAAAACATATGACTAGAAAATGTCTAGGATTGCAATGACTGCTTTAAATTAGCATTTTTTATGAGGGAGAATTAAATATGGCAAATCCTCATTTACAACTCCTGTTTGAATGTCATATTGTTATTCATTGTTCCCCAGATAGGCTTTCCACAATAACAGAACTGACTCAAATATGACACATCTCAGTGTAGCACTATGAATGGAAAACACTTTTGTTGAACATTCAAAGTATGACAAAAAGCAGCTTACCTGAGCAGCAATGTGAGCACCATGTGGTACTTTTCAGGAAGACACACTTATGAACAGCACAGACAATTACACAATTTAGACAAATTATATTTAAAGGGCACCTATTTTATCTCTTTTACAAGATGTAAGATAAGACTTTGGTGTCTCCAGAATGTGTCAGTAAAGTTTCAGCTCAAAATACCCATCAGATTATGTATTATATAATCTAGAATCTGCCTGTTTTGTGTTTGAAGACAATGTAGCTGTTTTTGTAGCCTGTGGCTTTAAATCCAAATGAGCTGCTTCTCCCCACCCACTGTTCTCACATGCGTGTCTGCTTCTCATGCCTTACATCAGATAAACAGCAGTCAGTGATAGGGCCCTATCATATACTCGAATGGAGGAGGCTCATTCTTTATCCTCACACTGCATATGCTGTTTAACTGTTTTGTCGCTAGTTAAGCGTTCAGTTTTTCCACTAACAAAGTCCACCATGTAAATGCACTATGGTGTGACGCAACTGACTCTTAAAAGGTAATGGGAGATGAGACTTGTAACATATGTTTTAATACTAGTTCCTTTGCAAAAATGTTCTGTGGATATGCGTATACATGTTATTATGAAGACATGGCATCTGTCAATCAAATTGGTGGGCAGGGTAAACCGCACTTCTACATCATGAAGCAGTGGGCCTCAAAATCACTGGGATTTAGATCTTATTTGAAGAAATATAAAAAATAAAAAATAAAAAAAAAGACTGGATGGGTTTAGATCACTCCAATATGACAGTGGACACACTACAGACAGTTCTGTTCAAACAGCTTACAAAAGATGATTTTCAACATACAGTTGAAGTCAGAATTATTAGCCCCCCTGTCTATTTTTTTTTCCCTAATTTCTGCTTAACGGAGAGATTTTTTTTCCAACACATTTCTAAACATAATAGTTTTAATAGCTAATTTTGTAATAACTGATTTATTTTCTCTTTGCCATGATGACAGTAAATAATATTTTACTAGATATTTTTCAAGACACTTCTATACAGCTTAAAGTGACATTTAAAGGCTTAACAAGGTTAACTAGGCAGGTTAGGGTGATTAGGCAAGTTATTGTATAACGATGGTTCTGTAGTCTATCTGAAAAAAATCTAGCTTAAAAGGGCTAATAATTTTGACCTTAAAATGGTGTTGAAAAAATTAAAAACTGCTTTTATTCTAGCCGAAATAATACAAATAAGACTTTCTCCAGAAGAAAAAATATTATCAGACATACTGTGAAAATTTCCTTGCTCTGTTAAACATCATTTGGGAAATATTTAAAATAGAAAAAAAAAATCAAAGGGGGTTAATAATTCTGACTTCAACTGTAGGTGCCCTTTAAATTTGAAAATAAAATAAATAAAAAAGTTTTTATAGCGTAGAAAACAACATTTAAGCTTTTTTACTAAGCGACTGCATAGAAAACAAAATGGCATTCTAGTACATCATGATTATTTTACTGTAATTCTGCCATATTTTTACATTGTATATAAAATAAATGGTCTTCCTTTTGAAATAAATTACTTTTGAAGTGAAGATTTGTAGGGGGAAAAGATAGAGGGTCTCATTTAAAGCAGATAAAGTTAAAAAAAGACACAAAGCTGCACAGAGTATGTACTGTTTTCTTTTAATGACTACAACAGCAAAGGCTAAAATAATGCTTACAAACAGAATTAACAATAATACATGAACAGAGCTCTTCCAAAGTGCTTCCTTGTGCAAGAGTATACTAAAATATATAATATAAAATCAAACTGCATTACAAGTACGTGTTAATGTGGAAATAGTCCAGTTCTGCCATTTATGACACCGCTGTTGAGTTAAAAAATACTGTTTTAAATGGATCTATTGCTACAAATAAAAACAATACCATAATTTTACATGTGATCTGATACAAAAGGAGTGTGATTATGACGTACGATAGGTGTTAAAATAAAGTTACAAAGCAATGTACAGGAAACTCTCCCTTTTCTGAGTTATAATAACTGCGATATGCCAAAGAGTTTGTAATGTGTAACACAAGCTTAAAGATTCTGAGATTAATAACCGTTATGAAAACAAACACAGACTGTGCAACTGGACATACTTTCTACATCCTTCATTGTCTGTACAAGCAAGGGCAGTTAAAACTACAGGTACATTACTAGTTCAGTTTTTTGTTTTAGTTCTTACAAAAATAGTCATCTACTGTTGCGGATTTCTCAATATACTTTTTGTAAACCAAATTTAAAATGCAAGTACATAAAAAAACATAAGATAAGACATCTTGACTGTAAACCCGAGTTTGGCACTTTAATACAAATGGTTTAACATGAAAGTGACAAAACTTTCTTCTTGGCATCAGCAGCGACCTTCTAGTGGATCCAGGGAGAAAACAGTGCCCTCTACTGTTAGTCCCATTTTGAACCCCTCCTGAAAAAGACAGAAAGGGACATTATTTAGCATTACCTTCACTAACTAACTGATTAGTCATACAGTGAAATACATGCACGTTGATTTGAATTATACACTTTCACTAACATGCTACTCACATTTATACTATTCTGATTAATAAGAACAAGGCTATTCAAACAATGTAAAATGACACCATTCTCTGGGTGTACATATCTTTGAGATTTACATGGATATTTCACACAAAAATGAAAACTCAGCCTAATGTTTTTCGAACCCTGTGTGATTTTCTTTGTAGTCCACGAAACACAAAATGAGACATTCAGAAAAATGCTAACGTTGCTTTTTTTTTTGCAACACAATGAAAGTGAATGGTGACCAGAGGCCATCAACCTTCAGAAAAGGCACAACATAAGATATGTGCATAACATTTGTGAGACAACATATTCCATTATTCAAAATAACCAGCATGATCAGAAAAGTGGATCATTTATTTGATCTCATTCTTATGAAAATGTAAGATTTTTTTTAAAGTAGGCATGCCCCCAAACCCTACCCCTAAATCTACCTCTCACACTGTGTGCACACCGAAAGCGGCGAGAGCGTCAAAGTAGCCGGAAGTCATTCATTTTTAATGAGAGCCGGTGGCGAGGAGCAGCGCGGCGCGTCTTCACCGGTGTGGGTGTCGAGGAGAGTTGAAACCAAAGCTACGTCTCAAATGGCACACTATACACTCATTCACTATGTACTTACACACTCAACAGCATAGTATATAAATGTAGTGTCATCCCAAATGGAACACTAATGGTTTTTTACTAAGCAGAAAATTCAAACCATTTTCCCTGCTGACGTTTGCCAAATCAGTGAAATAAATGACCAAACTTTCAAATAATACCTGCCATGAGTATAACTGCATTCACCATCTGGAGGAGCTATTATCAATCTCGTAGGAGAATTTTGCTTTCACCATCCAAAATAAATAAAGTTATCCAACATGTGCGCCCGGTAGCTCCGCCCCCTCCGCTACCTGAGCAAACCTGCGGTCGTTGAGTGCATGAAGTGTCCAACAGTCCACACTTTTACCGGCTGAATGAGTGCATCATCCGGGTAATTAAAGTGCACTTATTATTTTTAGAGTTTTCAGTGTGAACGCACTACTTACACTATTTTTATTACAAAATGAAGTAGAATAGTGCATAAGTATGCAATTTGGGACGCAGCTCACGTGAACTTTATGATAATGAGCTATGACGCAGTTCGGTGGCAAGCAATCAGAATGAAGAAGTCCACTGCTTGAGAGGAGTCCAGAGAACACAGTCACTGTGAACTTTGGTTCTGACCACAGTTGTTCCCAAGGGTTTGATTATTGCGGTCGCCAGATTTCCAATTATTTGCAATGTTTTCTTACAGGAACGTGCATTAAATAAGTTACTGGCAAGTTACTGATGTGCATTAATGTTATATATATTTTTCTTTAAAAAAGCGGGACTCTCATGCGACAGTAAAAACAGTATTGCTGCTTCAGGATATTTCAGACATATGGACATATTGAATAATTAAATGGAGCAAAGCCACACCACATGCAACTTGATCTTCCATTGTTAAATGAATTTGATAAAAAGTGCACAACATTTTCACGCTACAAAGCATGTTTTATACAAGAAAGTAACTGATATGCTGCAACGGCCCCTTTAATACGAGATCAATGTAACGGATTTTGAACCTCTCGCCACCGGAGCTGAAGGCAGACAGTGTTGTCGTCAGGGCGGCCAGAGCGACCTTTGACACTCTCGCCGCCTTCGACATGAACGCACAGTTAAAGTTCGCTCTGGCCAGCCCGGCGACAATGCTTTCTGCCTAACTGTGCGTACACACCAAAAGTGGTGAGAGCGTCCAAGGTCGCCCTGGCGACAACGCTGTCTGCCTTCAGCGTCAAAACCCACTACATTGATCTCGTATTTAAAGGGGCCATTGCAGCATATCAGTTACAATCCTGTATAAAACATGCTTTCTAGCGTGAAAATGTTGCGCACTTTTTGCATGTGGCTTAATAATAGTCCTACACGACTATTACCGTCATGTAGGGCTTTTTGTGTGACAGGATAGTCCATACTGCCATACATGTTCCCGAATAAAAGTGAAAGTGCCAAACTGCAGTTAAAGCCAACAAATTAAAAATGAAACATGCAAAATTATATGAAACTCCAGAGGAAATGTGGATATCATAGTGACGCAATGGCGTTTATCGAATTATGTGCTATAACATGTAAAATGGGATCATGAAAGGAACATTCAAAAAGCAACTCATGTAAACTCCTTATCTTATTATGATCTTAATTAGATTATGGCAAATAATTTGATTACTGATGTCCATGTAAACGTAGTCATCGACTGTGTTCCTTGGAATCCTCTCAAGTGGTGGTCTTCTAAATTCTGATTGCTAGCTGCCAGACTGCATCATAGCTAGGGCCGGACGGAATCTGCGGACATTTTTTGCTATTTTTGCGAAGAATTTTGCTAAAAATCTGCGGATTTCTGCTGAATTATTTTGGCAGTCTCATAACTAAAACCTTAATATGTGAAATAAAAAATAATATCTTTTTAACTTTTATTTAATGTTTAAAATGGAAATCCAATTAGATCCACTTTATTTGGTAAACAAAGCAAGTCTCTCATATAATATCTCAACTAAAAGACAGAAAATTACTTTACAAACTGCATTGTACATAAATCAGATGAACATTTTCATATTAGTCAATAATATTACTGTAATTAATTTAAAAACTGAGTAAATATAGATTTACACACATTTACACAAGTAAATAAACAGAATCAATGATGGGTTAAAAATCTGCAGAATTCTGTGCGCAGATTCCGTGTGGGCCTAATCATAGCTCATTACTATAAAGTTGACTTGATTTCAACTCTCCTCGCCACCCACACTGGTAAAGAGGCGCCACACCGCTCCTCATTGTTTATTGCTGCCGACTCCCATTGAAAATGAGTGACTTCAGGTTACATTGACGCTCTCGCTGCTTTCGATGTGAACGCACAGTAACAACTCACGAAGCGACAAGCAATGTGGCTGTTTACACCAAATGCGACGCAACATATGATCGAAACATTTAAATACAAGCCATTGCACTCCCAACCAAATGGTAAAGGCTTTTAATCTTATTAATGCATATTAAACCTTTTTACTCCATAGGCTACTGACTGATTTATGTTGTTGGTTTGCGCTAAATGACACTTCTGACTTTCATTTTCAAACCTTCTGCTAGTTATTTCATTTTCAAGATCTGTAGTAAACCGTAAAGATGCTGCTTTCAGTAGTATGGCAATAAATATCATGTGAAATGGTATTTAAACTCACTTTGGTAGCATTTACACTGAACACAGCATGTATTCTGATACTAAGGTGGTCCTCGTCACAGTTGTTTAAACATTTTAACGTCACGGAAACAGAAAGGATTTCTTTATACTTAAATTTCATCCATTGCTATCGCAGATGTCATGTGTTGTTAGGACACGGTGTCATTGGGGGATAAGCAAATTACACTAAAATGTATGGATAATATTATATGTGGATTGTACAAATGAATACAAATTATTCACTACATCAAAAAGTTTGAATTGCCATGAGATATATTTATAAAATAGCTATCAATATATTTATATTTATGTGTTATAATCAATAACAACACATTCAACAGTTTTCCCCTCAACTCTTTTAGGGAACACATTGAATAGATCTATTTGAAGTTACTGGGAATTATTACAAGATTTTTAAACTTTATTGTATTGTATAATTGTATATAATTTGTACTCACTAACTTTGAATATTTTTGCAATAATGTCAATAAAGTTGCCATATCTGATTTTTCACCTGATAAAGGGTTAATCAATAATAAATAATATATATTTATATTTTTGTTCTTTAATAATTGCATACAATTTATGGAATCTGGTCAGCATTTATTTTCATGAAATGGAAATGACCATTAAAGGGCTATATGTAAAATTTAATAGCCAATTGTTAACAGTGGCTTGGTAAGATCTGAAAATATTAAAAGGATTAAGTGCTCTGTTTCAATCTTACTTGATTAAAAGTACAAAAGTATTTCTTTATGTACTAAAGTTTTAAAAGTAAACAGTACTGGCTGATGAATCAGAATGGCTTCAACATACAGAGATTAAAATGTTACCTCATTATAATGATCATTATATGATTGATTAGTCAAGTACACAATAAGTAAGATGATGCAAACATTTAATACGTATAGATCTGTCATATACTCTTTGAAATTGAAATAAAACAAAATATGCCATAAAGTACAGTGTGCTGACAAATATATAAAACAATAATAATAATAATAATAATAATAATAATAATAATAATAATAATAATAATAATAATAATGTAAATATTTTTTAATATATAAATAATAAATCAAACCTTACATATAGCCCATTTAAGAAAGGGTGAAAATGAGGAGGACAAATCTAATTAATTTTTTTGGGATGAACCTTCCCTTTAAAACTGCTAAGCATGCCAGATTTGATTTAACCTATATTCCATCTGGAAAAAATAATTAAATTGTCTTAAAATACAAACCATCTTTGCCGCTGCAAGCAGAAAGAGAGCAAAAAGACGGAAAATTGAGGTTGTTAGTTGAGCAAAACTGGCAAATGATATAAATGTTTCATGTACAGTAACTGCTCTGTTTGCAAGATTTTCTGCATGTGAGCGTGATCAAAGCATACTTTACAAAAAGCAAACTTAGCACTTCTCTTGAAACTTTTCATCCACATTTAGCACTCCCAAGACAAATCCAAAATAAACATCAAGCAAAATAAAAATCATCATATGGGTGTCCGTTCTGAACTGAGAGAGTCCTCACAGCTGCAGCAGTGCGTACCGTCAGCTCCATTAGCTGCTCATTCACACCAGTCCATTTGCTAATAATTCACAGACATGCAGTCACCTGCATCTCGTCCAGCTTAGACTGGATGTCTGGAGGAAAGTCAGCCGCCCCGCAGGTGAAAGGGTCAAACGGCTCTGCACCGAACAGGTCTCTCCCTGAAGAACAAAAGGGAGGTTTTTGTTTTCCTTCATTTTACAGACCACTGATTCGAAGTTCCCTAATACATGAAAGAGAAACGACTGCCTATGCAACTGAACGAGGCAACATTTCTCAAATGCTGGCAAAGAAAAAGAAAGAGAACTCACTAATCTCTGTAGGTCTTGCCGGGGGTGGAGGGGCCGAGCCATTACTTGCTGGTAATGGAACCATTGGAGTCATTGGAGAAAACGGAACCATGTCAAATATGTCTGTGGGGGTTTTTGAAGACATGCTGTTTCCCTGCAAATGTGAATAAAGCATGAAGTACATCAGCATTTAGAAGATTAAAACATCCAAAAATATATTCATGATTCTATTTATATATATTTATATTATATATAAAATAACGTTAGAATCCCATATAATATTATTAATCAAAAGATTAAAGTCAATGACATCACAATGGAACCTATTCACAAAAAAAAACATGCATGGATACTTAACTGTATGTTATTTATATTTTCTGGTGCATACAAGGGTTATTATAGTTTACTTAAAAAAACTAAAACCTTTATTTTAAAACCTTAACATTTTTATCTCATTTAACTTGCTGTAATACCATAACTACAATTGAACCACAAACACATGCGAATAGTAAAATAACAAAAACAAAATGCAAAAAAAAAAAAAAAAACCCTAAAACAAAATTCCTACACACACACCCGTGTACACAAATATATATATACTCACCGGCCACTTTATTAGGTACACCTTACTAGCTGGACCATCTTTAGTCTTTAGAATTTTGTGGCATAGATTCAACTGGAAATAATCCAGAGATTTTGGTCTTTTTATACACATATACACTTATTTAACAACCCACTTTACATGCCAATTTGCACATAACAGCTGCACATATAACGTTGTATATAGTAATATATCTGTACATACACTTGTTAATTTGTATATTTGCATTCACTATTTACTTCTAATTTTAAAATATATTTATTATCAGTTTTTTTCCTGTCTCTGTAATCCTGTTGCACTGTAGAAGCTCTGCCACGAAAACAAATTCCTCGTATGTGTGAACATACCTGGCAATAAAGCTCTTTCTGATTCTGATGCTTTCATGCTGTTCAAATTCGAACCCCACCATCCAAATGTCGCAGCAGAAATAGAGACCCGTTTTTCCAATCTTCTATTGTTCAATTTTGGTGAGCCGCTGCAAAAAATTATAGCCTCAGTTTCCTGTTCTTAGCTTACAGAAGTGGCACCCGGTGTGACCTTCTGCTGCTGTAGCCCATCCGCCTCATGTGTTGTGTGTTCAGAGATGCTTTTCTGCATACCTCAATTGTAATGAGTGGTTAGTTGAGTTACTGTTGCCTTTCTATCAGCTCAAACCAGTCTGGCCATTCTCCTCTGACCTCTGGCATCAACAAGGCATTTGCATCCACAGAACTGCCGCTCACTGAATATTTTCTTTTTTCTGACCATTCTCTGAAATCCCTAGAGATGGTTGTGCGTGAAAATGCCAGTAGATTCCTTTCTTCCCCATTCTGATGCTCATTTTGAACTGCAGCAGATCGTTTTGACCATGTCTACATGCCTAAATGCATTTAGTTGCTGCCATGTGATTGGCTGATTAGAAATTTGCGTTAACGAGCAGTTTAATAGGTGTACCTAATAAAGTGGCCGGTATTTATATATATCAAACAAATTAACAATGGTACAATCTGATACTAAACTAGAACTGGTGAAAATTTTAATGTGTAATTTTTGTAATAAATAAATTTTTATTATCATTTTTACATGAGTTATAACAAATATAAAATACAGAATAGAATACATAAATAGTCAGATTCAGTCCATTTTCAATTGATAATATAATTTTGTATTCGTTGTTAAATAGAATGGCTCATTATATGCCAAATTAGTAAAATGTCAAAAACTCATCAAGGCTAGTCCACACTGTCATAAGTCAATACCAACATTGTGAAAACACTGATCTAACAACCACTGGAATCTAGCACTGGTGTTTGTTGAGGCTGTGTGAACAAGCCTTTAAAATCTGAAGGCAGAACGTGTACCCTTAGCAAAAACCCACTGTAGCCTCAAACAGAAACAGAGTAAACAGAAAGTGCTTAACAGAATGGCGAGGTACATTGGCTCCGCTGGGAGTCTTGGACAGAGCTGGTTTAGAAGGTGGAGGAGTCAGAAGACCAGCAGAGAGGTTAGAGTCAGGTGAGCTCATTGGCGTTAGTGTAACAGAAGAGATTTCGAGACAAGAGAACGAGGTCACGTTGTGACACCAGAAGAGAGATGAGGGTCTCTGAAGCATATAGGCCTCATTAGAAGAGTTAATGTGAAGAAGCTGTGGAAAGATCAGAGCGTGTCAGCACTACTGTTTTAGTTTTACTACAGCACTTTTGCTTTAAAAGAGAAAGCTCATGAGTTTAGAGAATGTCTTTGGGCATAGCTGATCTGTGTTTTATATGCAGCCAATTAAAATAATGGTGAATGCAATTAGATGCATTCAGCAGATAAGAACTGCATGCAGTGCTTACAGGAGGAACTTGAGCAATCATCAGCTGCTCCTCTAACACTTGTAACTGCTTCTTCAAGTCAATGTTTTCAGTTTCAAGATCTTGAATCTGTGAAGAGAGATTTCAATTTATTATCAACAAACGTTAATCATTGCACAGAGTAACATCTATAACAGTGCACACAAAACAACAATTCATCACATACCAGGATTTGGAGAACAATCTATTTTTTGTAAGGATGCACTCAATTTCTGGCCAGTTTGTCGTTCAAAGTTCAAAATAGCTCAATATTCCACTCTATTCTGTTCATGAACCTGTAAACTTATCAATGCATGAACTGCACATACCCACAGGAAAAAGCAAAGTGAACTCAAATAATGGGCTGACAGGGTGTTGTCATGTGTTGTCATGACAATGCTGGTAAATAGAAGCCTCTTGATAAAATGTCCTTAATTAATTGCCTTGTGTTTTTACAACAGTATAATCCAAGTTACTGAGTTAAATGGAAAACATGTAACAAAATTATAAAAAATAATAAATAATCATAACAAGCATGTTTTGGTTTTCAGCCAAGTGCATCCTAAATTTTCATCAATTATGGTTTAAGTAAAGTATTTTGAATATAATAGTGGAATATAGTGGAATTATTTCTGTAAAAAGCTCTGGACACTAAACTGACATCTTTCCACAGAAATAATGACTTTTAATGAGACATTCATTTAATTTCGTTCTATATTTAAATGTAATGGAAAAGTATGATCACAGTTACTATCACTCCTCCTTATAGTTAAATAAGATGGATGGATTTTGAAAGATGAGACATTGTGTTTTGGGATTTTTGATCAAAAACAAAGCTTCTTGTGGATTACTGAATTAGCAATATAATGTGGATTTATTAATTCATCAACTGAAACAGCAGAGACTAAAAGACTGATCTTGGGATTAAGGGATCAACATTGATTTGTTAATGTGAAAATATATACAACAAATCAGGTTCTGCTTGTGCAGTTAAAATTATACAAATGTACCAAACTGCAAACCAAGTGCCCCAATACACCCCCAGTAAAACAGTGCTATTGTGTTCTCTAACTGTACATAACACTCACTCTTTTCTGTAGGCCACCTATCTGTTTCCTCGTCTCTACATCTTTTCCCCCGGACTCCAGGAACTTCTTGTATGCCAAGTCAAACGCTTGGCCGATGGTCAACGTGATCTCTTCTGCCTGGAATCGACAGATAAATGACAAATCATTTTCCTAGTACCATCAACAGCAGTGTTTTCTTTGGCCGTTTGTCATTGGGTCATATTATGCTTTACTTATAAGATGTAACAGAGGTTTGAGATATTCAATGAATTTGTTTGTACTGTAGGAATTTGTTTGTACTTCCTCCATACTGTAGGAATAAATGCAACGACTATGAATTTTAAATACAAATAAGCTGTTGATGCCAGTACTTCTCCAGCCTTATACCCTGTGCCTCAGTTACTCCAAAGAGAAATCTAACAAACAAACAAACCAACCAACCAACCAACCAACCAACCAACCAACCAACCAACCAACCAACCAACTAACTAACTAACTAACTAACAAACAAAAACCTACATGCATTTTAACCCCATTGTCAGTAGAAAATATTGATATACATTTTTCTAAATGCACAGGCACAGGGACAAAGCACACATAACAAAAGCCAGATAAATATTAAAAAAGGTTTTATGTCACAAAGGTTTATGTCAAAAACAAAGAAAAAACAGGTGGGTTCACATAATGCTGATTAAAAGGGATAGATCATCATTTACTCATATTTTCCAAACCTGCTCAATCTCATTTTTCTATCAAACACAAAAAAGATAATTTGAAAAAGCCTGGAAACCAGTAGGCATTGACATTCATAGTAGAATAAATAAATACTATGGAAGTCAATGGCATACACTTCCTAACAAAATGTCTGTTGTCTATCCCAATTGCAAAAGCAACAAATAATAACTTGATTGGAACTGCATTCCAATCATCACAAATACTGCGGAAGACCTATTGGAATCATCATGGAGCCAAGATTCTCACAGAAATCGGTCAAGTTTGGTGAAGGAAAAACCATAGTTTGCAGTTACATTCAATATGAGGGTTTGCGAAAGATCTGCAGAGCGGATGGCAACATCAACAGCCTGAAGTATCAAGACATTTGTGCTGCCCATTACATAACAAACCACAGGAGAGGGCAAATTCTTCAGCAAGATAGCGCTCATTCTCATACATCAGCCTCCACATCAAAGTTCCTGAAAGCAAAGAAGGTCAAGGTGCTCCAGGATTGGCCAGCCCAGTCACCAGACATGAACATTATTGAGCATGGCTGGGGTAAGATGAAGGAGGAGGCATTGAAGATGAATTCAAAGAATCTTGATGAACTCTGGGAGTCCCACAAGAAGGCTTTCTTTGCCATTCCAGATGACTTTATTAAGTTATTTGAGTCATTGCAGAGATGTATGGATGCAGTTCTTCAAGCTCATGGGAGTCATAAATAATATAAATTATTTTTTTACTGCACCATGACTTTATATTCTATACTGAACATTATATCTGTTAAATGACAAAACTTTCGTCTAAGAAAAGTCAGACTTCTTGTCCTAATTAAATAATTTAAAAAATGTAGGCATGATTATATTTTATTTTGGTAAAATAATGTAATCTAGAGGTCTTTGCCTTTCATATAAGCTGTTCTGATCAACTAGAAGTCAAGTTATTATTTGTTGTTCCTAAAACTAGAATAGGCAACAAGACTTTTATTAGGTAGTGTATAGTTTTCAACATTTTTTACTGATATCATCTGGGTTTTTTTATTTTGTTTTTTAAAAGTATAAAGTCGTCGTACAGGTTTCAAACTATTTTCGAATAAAAAATTTAGTAATCTATCCATTAAGTCTGTGAACATAAACAGTTTGAAAAGAAATTGCATCACATTTGTAAAACTGTGTCTCAAATTTCATAACAACAAATAAGTAATACAGCTCAACCAGACGCCTAAATTTGGAGTATTGGTATGCATTCGTTATCAATAAAGGGTTGGTCGAGGGAGTTCAGAAACCGTGTTTACTAATAACTATAACTTATAGAAAATAACTCCCTTTGGAACAGTCTTTGTAACTTTGCAGACATTTTTGCTGCAATATTATACACTGATAAATACGAAGTGGAATGTTTAAAACATAATATGACCCCTTTAGGTATCAATTGAATTTAAAAAGATTTAACACAATACTTAAGAATGATTGAATTATTTCTTAAAGAAGAATTTGGACTAATATTATGACATACTGTCTGCTGTCTTACACATTTCTCACTGTCAAACACATAGCAGAGATGTTTGTTGGACTCTGAATCTTTACAAATGAATGTGAATATCCTCTTGTCTGTCTTATCGTCTGCACAGAAGGATATCCGGTGGAGCTGACAGTTGTACTGCACTTCCTGTGAATAAGAAAACAAGGTTAGAAAAAGAGTCATGGAAAAATATAGGGTCTTAAGATGGATATATGCAAGGCAGTGCACAAAAATATTTGGATACATTTTTAAATCAGTCTAATTGCATCTAAACAACAAGTTCTTCAGTTGTATTTTTGATAAATATATGAAGCAAGTTTGCAGGTGCCTACAAGTGTAATCCACTACCTGATAAAAGTCTTGTCGTCTATCCGAGTTTTAAGAACAACAAATAATAACTTGACTTCTAGTTGATCATTTGGCATCAGAAGTGCTAATATGAGAGGCAAAAGCCTCTAGATTACACTTATTTTACCAAAATAAAATATGATCATTAGTGAGTTGTCTCTCTTGATATTTAATTAATTAGGACAGTAAGGTCTGACTTTGCTTGTAAGTCTTGTCACTTAACAGTAATAATGCACAATATAGAATATGAATTCATGGTGCAGTGAATATTGTGTATGACACCCATGAGCTTGGAGGACTGCATCCATACATCTCTGCAATGACTCAAATAACTTATTAATAAAGCCATCTGGAAGAACAATGAAAGCGTTCTTGCAGGACTCCTAGAGTTCTTTTGTATGCCTCCTCCATCTTACACTAGACATGCTCAATAATGTTCATGTCTGGTGACTGGGCTGACCAATCCTGGAGCACCTTGACCTTCTTTGCTTTCAGGAACTTTGATGTGGAGGCTGATGTATGAGAATGAGTGCTATCCTGCTGAAGAATTTGCCCTCTCCTGTGGTTTGTAATGTAATGGGCAGCACAAATCTCTTGAAACCACAGGCTGTTGATGTTGCCATCCACTCTGCATATCTTTCGCATACCCCCAATACTGAATGTAATCCCAAACCATTAATTTTCTTCACCAAACCATTTTTTGTGAGAATCTTGGGTCCATGCAGGTTCCAATAGGTCTTCTGCAGTATGCGTGATGATTGGGATGCAGTTCAGCAGATGATTCATCAGAAAAATCTACCTTCTGCCACTTTTCCAAATGATCAACTAGAAGTCAAGTTATAATTTGTTGCTTTTACAACTGGGCTCGACGGCAAGACTTTTGTCAGTTAGTGTATACTATATTAAATTAAAACATGATTCGCAAATGTTTAACAATCAGAAAGTGTACATATACTTCTTAAAGGGCCATTAGTCTCACATCTATCTCTATACAGTTTCTAAAGTGTTAATTTTCATAAACATAAGTCAAGTTTTTTTCCCAATTGTACTCTTCAATACTCAATGTAAAAATGTGACTTCTGCTAATTATGAAATAAAGCCACTTCATATAAATCTCATGTAAGACACAATTTATTTCTTAAATCCAGTTAAGCTTTGCACGTACTTTTGATTTAGGATCTAATATTTTTACTCCGTAGATGGAGATCTGTAATTCCACTTTTGGAAGCTTCTGTCCCTCTGACTTCTTAATATGTCTCTGAAACTTTAGAGAAACGAAAGAGAAAGAGAGAAAAAGAGGCGTTTATTGAACATTTTTTCTGCTTAACACACAAGTCACTGCATATTAACAGAAAGAAAATTAAAAGGCAATACAAATCAAAATAAACTTTAATTCATTCAATAAACAGAAAAGAAACAACTTACAAACACAATTTAAAACCACAGTTTTAATCAAAATTCCATGTGATGATGATTATGTAAAATTGAGAGTGGATAGCTGAAAATCAAAGTTTCTCTATGTATTATTAAATAGGTAGTATGATCCAGGACTGAAGGTCTAAAGCTGCTAGAAGGTGCAGATATCATATCCTCTCAAGAGAAATAAAAGTGCCAACAGTGTTCAGGCAATCTGAAGAGGCAGTAACTAACCTTGAGCTTTCTGACGGCATCTCTCACCACCTCTGTACCTTTGGGTTGATCAACTTCTGTATTTCCTAGAAACTGTGGGAGACACATAAAAGTCATACTGTATGAAATGGGATATACAGTTGAAAATAAAAATATACAAAAAAAAATTAAAATATACAAAGATAAAATAATTCAGTTATTAAAAATCAGTTATTAAAACTATTATGTTTAGAAATGTGTTGGAAAAAAAAAAGAAATCGGGGGAAAAAATAAACAGGGGGGTTAATAATTCTGACTTCAACTGTGTGTGTGTGTATGTATATGTATATGTATATGTATATATATATATATATATATATATATATATATATATATATATATATATATATATATATATATTTATATGTATATATATATGTATATATATGTATATGTATATATATGTATATATATGTATATATATATATATATATATATATATATATATATATATATATATATATATATATATATATATATATATATATATATATATATATATATATATATATATATATATATTAAATTGAGCAAATATGTTTATAAAATAACATATATGGTAATATTTTTATGTTGAATTGTTTTGCCTATTTATTTACAAAAATGTGTCTTATTTTATATAAATAATGCATGTTTTGTAAGGGAAATCTAATTAAAATTTGATATAATTCAAATCAAATGAATTGCTACTAAGTACTGTATATCAGTTTTTGGCATGGGCCTTGCAGATCTTTACAGAAAAAGTTATATAAATATAAAAAGGATTAGTAAAATCCACACATGAAGGAGAGCACTTAAGGACATGAGCTGTATTTAAACTGACCCACAAGCAAAAACATCAGTGATTTTATTCTTTGTGCAGATACTCCCCATTAAAGCGGGTTCAATTATAAAGTTAATTTCACCAAAAGGCTTTGATGATTGCTAAGAGCATTGGCTAGCTCGGTTGCCAGTGGGTAGCTCTGTCTCTTTACAGCAAGAAGGTAACTGGTTTGAACCTCAGTTGGGTCAGTTGACATTGGGTTTCCTCTGGGTGCTCCGGTTTCCCCCACAAGTCCAAAGTCATGGTATGGGTGAATTGGGTAAGCTAAAATTGTCCATAGTGTATGTGTGTGAATGAGTGTGTATGGATGTTTCCCAGTGATGGGTTGTGGCTGGAAGGACATATGCTGCGCAAAACATATGCTGGATAAGTTGCCGGTTCATTCCGCTGTGGCGACCCCAGATTAATAAAGGGACTAAGCCGAAAAGAAAATAATTGAATGAATGAATGAATAAATGAGTATGAACACTGCATTTAGCTTCCAATAGATGGCGCTATTAACCTTTCCCCAGTGTTTGTGGCCAAAAGTCTGTCTAGACGCTGCAATGCCTGATTTAACAAAACATCCTAATGCCTTACACCTTACCATTACTCCACCACTCTAATGGCTACTCCTCAGAAATGAAGAAATCAACAATAATTTAACAGCGGCCATAAAGATTCAGATAAAGATTTTTCTGTCTGACCTATTTTCAGTCGTCGCAAAAACATTTCTTTTGTCTGATGAGGCAACAAATTGAATCTTTAAAAGGTTTCTGCGCCTTTCCGAATGCTAATTTCCCCAACTCAGTTATTACTGCTTGTCTGCATATTTCTGAGAATGTATTGAAAGTAATGCATTCATGATTAGTCCTGATCATTACACAGACAGCTTACATCTGAAAATACACAGTATTTTATAAGAGCAAGTGTTCTGGAGGGACAAAAATGTCTTTATCTTCCAAACTACAGTTCACATTTGAGTTCAAGAGACACTTCAATCAAGAGTAAAAAAATTTACATTTATGAAACCAAGCAGCTCCAAACTTTTTTTTTCTGTTTTCCCATTTTCTGTTGAACACAAAAGAAGACACTTTAAAGAATGTTGGAAACTGATAGCCAGTAGCTATGTTTTGAACAAAAGATGCGAATCTGACTTGTGTGCAAGTGGAATATCGCATTAAACTTTTGCCCATAAAGCACCATTTCCATGCAATCATTCAAGGAGAACTAAATCCTCACTTATTGATGAACTGGCAACATAGAAACATGGAATTTGCTGCTTGTGGAGAGGTTTTTCCTTAATGACCTTATTCTTCAATGCGGAAGTGCGCTCATTTTTGCGATTGTTTTAGAACGTCCGATTCAGTTCCCAATGGGCGAGATGACTAGGAATAATAAACCACAGAAAACGGTCAAACTACTTGCTCTACAAACAAGTGTTTGCATGACAATACAGACAAAGCAGAATAATATAATAAGAAATTTCAGTTTGCAACATCAAGCAGCATAACGAGCTGTTTTAACGTCTATGAATGGATGTGAATGAGACCGGAAGTCTCGAGCCAAAAATATTCAAATAGCTGTGCCTGCTCATACCCCAAAAATAAGGTGTATATGATGTAAGAAATCACACCTCAAAACATGAAGACAAAATGCAATGAACGCGCAGTGGCGTTTAGAGGGACAAGATTTATGTAATTTTTGGAAAAAGTTTATTTGTGTTTTTATGTGCATTTTCAAAATGTATGCAAATCTTGGCATTTTCATTAAGTATTTCTTAAGCTGTGGTCACACTGGGCTTTTCCTCCCATAGACTTCCTATCATACTCACGCGAATGCGTCAGAGCGGAAACGCAGGGTAATGCGTTAAGTTTCGCAGTTCGCTGCAAAGTTCAAGCTTGGTGAACTCTGACCTGCGAATACGCATCACATTTGAATGCGTGAGACCAATCGAGGATCAAAACATGACCTCTCTGGACAGACATTTAAAACTTGGAGCAATCGCTCACTTTTTTTAATGTCTAATAATCTTGTTTAATCCCGCCCCTTTTCGCAGCGCCGTATGACAGAATTTCACACACACAAACTCTAGTGTGACTGCAGCTTTATGCAATAATCCAAAACGAATTAAGAAATCCATGGATGGAAACAGCTACGGTCTTGCATAGTAGGAAAAAATACTGTGCAAGTCATTACAAGTTTGCAACATTCATCAAAATATCTTCCTTTGTGTACAACATTAGATAGAAACTCTAGTGTTGAGTAAATTTATGACAGAGTTTTCATTTTTTGGGTGAACTATACCTTTAAACAAACACAACTCCATAAACGTGTCTGTAGCACGTAGTTATGATGGATGCCATCCACACTCAAGGGCAAGTGAGCTCGCTAGGACAGAAAGCGAGGCAGGAGTGATAGATACACTACATTACACTGGGTGGAGAGTCTCTTGTTCCTCATGACCGTTCCCTGCTGGTCTGTTCTGAGGCGTTTTTTTCCGCCAAACACATTGAGCCTTAGCTCATCTATCACCTGCTACACTGGCAGAATACCATTTTTCCATCTTTAATTCACTTTCTTTGTCTATTCTCTCCTCATTCCCAAAGGCGGACAGCACAGCTGAAAACTCAGCAACTCAAAATGCTTTTGTTTTTGTGGGGAATTCAGTAAGACATCTTAGAAGAGTAGACAGCTTCTCAGCCCCCAACAGAAGATGAGCCTTTGGTGAAACGGAGCGTAAAACAGCAATGACAGTGTATACGAGATATATAATTTTATTACATGTTTTTCGAAGAACAGTATCTGTATTCACGCCAACAAGCATTAAAGTCAACACATAAATCAAAATTGACCCCATTTTCCATCTTCATACAAAAACACATTCCTGGAACATAAATTACTTCAAATCAAGTCAAACAATTTATTGTGACAGTACAAGAGATTTTTTGATCTACATGAGCAATTATTAGGTATACCTTACTACAGTAGTACTGGGTTGGACCCCCTTTGCTGCAGACAAATTGCTGCAGATTTGTCACCTGCACATCCATGATGCGAATCTCCCCTTCCAGCACATCCCAAAGATGCTCTATTGGATTGAGAGCTGGTGACTGTGGAGGCCATTTGAGTACAGTGAACTCATTGTCATGTTCAAGAAACCAGTCTGAGATGATTCATGCTTTATGACATGGCACGTTATCCTGCTGGAAGTAGCCATGATGGGTACACTGTGGTCATAAAGGGATGGACATGGTCAGCAACATTACTCAGGTAGGCTGTGGCGTTGACACAATGCTCAATTGGTACTAATGGGTCCAAAGTGTGCCAAGAAAATATCCCCCACACCATTACACCACCACCAGCAGCCTGAACCATTGATACAAGGCAGGTTGGATCCATGCTTTCATGTTGTTGATGGCAAATTCTGACCCGACCCTAGGAGTGGCACCCGGTGTGGTCTTCTGCTGCTGTAGCCCATTCGCCTCAAGGTTCAACCTATTGTGCGATCAGAGATGCTCTTCTGCATACCTCAGTTGTAACAGGTGGTTATTTGAGTTATTGTTGCTTTCTATCAGCTGGAGCCAGTCTGGCCAATCTCCTTTGACATCAACAAGGCATTTGCGCCCACATAACTGCCACTCACTGGATATTTTCTCTTTTTCTGACCATCCTCTGTAAACCCTAGAGTAAAAATCTAGGAAAATCTGGCACAAACAACCATGCCACATTTAAAGTCAATTAAATCACCTTTCTTCCCCATTCTGATGTTCGCTTTAATGAGGAATTGGACAGATGTACCTAATAAAGTGTATAAATAAATAATTGCACAAACTGTGATTCAAGCATTCAGTCAGTTTTAGGGTCAGTTTTAATTGATTTGAATTGACTTGATTAGATTTATTTTTCAAAATTAACACCAGTCTCCTCTAATATTAAGCAGCACAACAATGATAATAAGAAACATATGATTGATTTATATAGGATTCTGGGGCTTTGAAGACTGACAAATTATGTTCTACACCATTAGATAATGGTAAAATTATAAATTATTTATTTTTATATTTTTATAATTTACTTGAAGAGCAAACATTTACCTTATATTCAAATAAAATTTCACATTATCACTGTTTTTGCTATAATACATATGATCATAAGCAAGTAAACAAGTAAGCAAAGAACACTTTATTTAACAATGAGTTAGTCTATCAATGTAAAAAAGTCTATCAAAAATCAATGTAAATTATGCATAATTACACACAACTGACCCTAAACCAAATCCTATTTTTATATTATAAATAACTTTTGTTGTTTAATATTACTCAGTGCTTAGATCTACAATTACACAGCAACAACAATATCAGAAAATTTAGTGATAACTTTAAACCAAACCTTTAATGTAAAGTGTAAGTTCCCAAAGGCAGTAAAATCATAAATACAAAAGCATGCAAACAAAACAGTAACAAATCATCGACAGTAAACCTTCAGTGAAAATCTTCAGTGGGAAAAAAAGTGGCTGGTAACACATACCTTGGCATTGTATGGTATAAAATGCTTGGCCAGTGCTTCTGGAGTGTGCATCCATGATTTATCTAGAAAGAGACAGAACACTATTAAGGTACTAATCAGATGCTTTATGAAGTATGCAATTTCTTAATAATTTTCTTAATGTTTCAGAAAACAGTATATAAATTAGACTCATCCTAAAGCAGTAAAGGCTTTAGCATTAATGCCATGATGCACTCATAGATAGTCTTTTTATTTTTTGCTCATATGAAGCAAGAGATCGCAATGGCATATGATGACGTGTGCAGGTGCTTTAGAATTTTAGCCCAATTCTTAGGGGGTAAATTTTGAAGCCCTTCCCCTTCACACTCTGTTTTAAGGGCCAAGGGGAAGGGGAAGGGGTAGGGGTAGAAAAATAGAATCGGGATTGGGCCAAACTGTTCACAAAAAGCTCTGTTTAGATAGGGATGCCAATGGTTAGTTGACGATTCTTAGAAGATGTTAAAATAAATAAACTTTATCGATTATTTTCTTTAATGTGCATAGCTGTAGAGCAGATGATAGTGGAAAAAATGAAACAAGCCAGCATGACTTCAACAGGAAACATAGCTATTTTATGTTTTGTTCGTTTAGGGGCTAATTCCTACAGGTTCAGGTATATGAAAATGTACAATTTTTAAAAGGTGTGGCACCAAACCCCACCCCTAAACCCAACCATCATTGGAGGATGAGCAAATCATACTAAATTGTACAAATGAGATCATAAAATTCAAACGAGTTAGCCACTAAATCCAAAGTTACACATTTTTGTGAGACTGCACTGAACTAGCACACAGAGTGGGGTCTCAGTTTATCGTCCATTGTGGACATCATCAAATTGTTAATTATCTAGATGCAAGAGTTCTAACTCTTCTGGTATGTTTAGTTGATGAACAAGTCATGTATTAAACTTTTAAATGGCACAATCCTGTCATGGACATTCATGAGAGAACATTATAAGTAAAGGTATTTTTTAAATGATTTTCATTAGTATGCACAACAGCCTATGCACATTTGGGGATAACAATTAAACACTTATAGCCTGTGGACACCTGGTCTATTATTACATTTAAGAGAACACATGCATTATGCATCTCTATTGTCAATGCTTCCATTTGATTTGAATTTAACACTCTTTTTTCCTTTAATGGTTAATGACAGGTCAAAAATAGAATAAATAGCAAAAATAAAATTTAATTAAACACACACCTCAAACTGTCACTGTGGCATTGTATTGCACTTGTGCTGTTATATTGAATTCATCTTTTCATACTGTCAAATGTTTATTTTTTTTATATTTTGAGAGATGAAAATGTTACATAGAGTATATGTGGTTTCAACAACCAGGTGCATTCAGACTTGTCCAGTTTCATCTGGAATTTGACCTAGATGCCGTTCTGGGGTGCGTTACCCAAACAACAATGTAACTTGTGAGTGAACTATTATAGTACCATGCATCATTTGGGAAAAGAACGATATAGTGACGAGCAAAAGAAAATCTAATTTGTTAAAAACCAAAGAATTGTCTAAAGTGACATTTATGAAAAAAAGTTATTTTATTTACTAGCTAATAACCTTTTCATTATATATAAAATTAAACTTCTGAGCCTAATTATAGGAGTCTGATAGAAAAATGCCCATTTACAAGAAAAGAGGTCTGATGGAGCGACGCAGTGGCGCAGTAGGTAGTGCTGTCGCCTCACAGCACGAAGGTCGCTGGTTTAAGCCTCAGCTAGGTCAGTTGGCGTTTCTGTGTGGAGTTTGCATGTTCTCCCTGAGTGTGAGTGTGTATAGATGGATGGGTTGCGGATGGAAGGGCATCAGCTGCATGAAACATGTGCTGGATAAGTTGGTGGTTCATTCCGCTGTGGCAACCCCAGATTAATAAAGGGACTAAGCCGAAAAGAAAATGAATGAATGAATGAGGTCTGATGGATTTAGAGGGTTTTGCATCTGAACTCTTCAAATATATTTTAATTTAGTCTATACGTTTGTTCACATTTAGGAAGATTACTACAAAACATTTTATAAATGAGATGCCTGGTGTGAACAGCCCCTTAAAGTAACAAAAATGATCTGATAACATGACCAAATGCATGCACTAGTTGTCAATGTGCACATCTGAGACATTGCTGTCATTGATTAGTTCTATTCCATTATTATTATAATCATTTTTTAATAATCATACTAGCAGTTTATTTACAATAAAATAATTTCCCTTCAGGCATGGATGCTTGGGTCTTAATTAACGCATCTTTTTCTGGCACTGAAGCAAACACATCTTGGATTATTAGGGTTAGCATTTATTTAATTGACTGATCATTTATTTAAATGAAAAGATTGAATATGGGATTATATGAATATGAATTTCTACGTTCTCTGAATTTCTAGTTCTGCAATTGGCCCTCAAGTCAGTTCAGGTTATGTTTGCATAGCATTTTAAACACTAAATTGTTTTTAAGCAAGCACCTTTACAATATTAACCCCAAAACTGCGTCAGTCAAATCACTTTAAGAAAGGGTCTTTACTGTGAAAATTACCTAAACGATACTATATAAATAATTATTCACTAATCAGTTTCTGTTCAGATCTTTTACCAGCAAACCTGTGTAAAATGCCTTTGAACATCAGCACGTTTATAAAAAACCTTAAACAACTGTTAAATAAAGCAGTTTTAACGATGAACCACCAAACGCTTGTGTGCAAGAAGATTTCAGTGAAAGCTGCTGTGTAGATCAAACCGGCTTGTCAGAAGGCGAATTACAGAGGCTGGCCTCACGCGAGTGCAGACGGGGGGTCAGATGTGTTGGACAGGAGACACCACCGCTTGTGTGACAGTTTAGAGGAAACTGGAAAGCCTAACTGTGACAAACAAGCCGCAGGAGTCACAACATTCAGCGCGCCTTGCAATTTACTTGCCATTATCACTCTGAGTTCATGAACAGCGTTACCAACAGCATTTTGTGTCAGAAATTTCTCCCTTTTTCCCAATACAGTACTTATGGGCAGGGCTGTTTCTAGACATTTTGTCACCCTAGAAGACATTATTAAAATTACTATTACTAACTTTCTCTTTAATAGAAATGATGGCAATATTTTTCAATGACTCAGCTTTGTTAGAAATAATGATGTTACAGTACCTGCTAGATGGATAATACAATTTCTACAGCAGCGCAAACAAACAAACAAACTCAATATCTCATTATAACATATGTCATGTATTGCTAATATAGTACATATAAATCACACAAAAACAATTAGTAAATCCAATAAATATATTTTTTAAAGCTAAGTGATTGCAAACAATGTGTATTGGCTGAATTTAATCAAACAAATTAAATTTAGTAATGTTCTACTTAATGTGTGTTTTAAATACAGCCAATTTGCAACCACATATGTTAAAAATTCTTAGTTAATCCAATGAACAAGGTTTTTCAGTGCATGTGGACATTCCTTCATGTAATAGCTCAATTTTAAATTGACATCAAGGAAATTAGGTAGTGATAATGCTCCTAAAGAGTTAGTCGCCATTAAACAAGAAGATGACTTCCATCATTAGCCATATGGTTCGCCCCTGCCTGGATCGTGTGGCTGGGATTGTGTGTCCTGAACTGTGTGTGGGTCATCAGGTCTGCAGCTGGATATATCTCGGTGAGGCCGCGGCGGGGTAGGGAGTGCTCATTGGCTCCCCTGCTGGTGGTTTCTTAGGCAACCGTCTAGTTCACTAATGTCTAGAAGCGGTATTGCTTATGAGGAATAAGCTCATTTAAAACATTTGCAATGGCTTTTGTCTCAAATAATTCTTTACATTTTAAAAATACAACAAATATGGAGCTTCTGAGAAATTGTTATGATATTATGACATGTTCAATTCAAGTTTATTTGTATAGCACTTTTCACAAAAATATATGTTTCAAGGCAGCTTTACAAAAGGTGAACATTATTGCATTATACCAGGGGTAGAAAACCTATGGTTCGACAGCCACATATGGCTCTTTGACCAAAAATATGTGGCTCTCCAGCTGTCTCTCTTCAATAATATTTCAAAGTTTAAAAAATTATAACTGTCCCTAGAAATCAGTTTCCTATTGAAAAGACAATTACAGTTCCCTTTTTGTTGTATTTTCTACAGCAAAATGAATAAGAACTCAGTTGACAATAAAATGACTTTTTAACCAATGCGCATATGTGATGCTGTGGTTTAACTTGAATCATGACAGAAAAAAAGGGGTGATGGCAAAAAAACCCAAATCTTTAAATTGTCCTTTGTTCATACATTGTGATGCGTTAAATTTGTGAGTTGTGCATGAACATAAACAAAGGTTTTGTTTATTACTAAATAAAGATTTTGTTATACACACACGCCAATGGCTCTTTAAAAAATACATTTGATTAAAAAAAAAATCAAAAACGTCTCTTTGCTGAAAAAAGGTTCCAAACCCTGCATTATACAAAGCACAAGAATGCTGCTTTGAAACAGAAACTTATTTTATCGACGTGCTTTAATAAAGTCAAGTCATATTTTGGGTTTTTTTCCTAGATTTTGCCTATCCAAATTCAAAAGCTTTCCAAATCCACATGCAGAGGTGTAAATGCAAAAGTTTGGTATCATTTTAAAGAAAACGCTTTGAATGTTCATAAAACACTGTTGAAAGTGATTAAAGTAATCGTACATGTTGTCTGTGTTATAATAAACCCCGACAAAACAAGTTTACATTTTTTTGTAAACTCAAATTTGTGTTTGTTGTGCAGTGTACCTTTTAGGTTCTGTGTGGTCTAGGTTGCTGTAATTGATCTTGTTGTTTCCTTTTCATTTCAGTAATAATAGGGGAAAAAAGTCTTTATTATAATCTATGGAAAAGTTGTTCTAATCCAACTGATGAGAGAACGGAACCACCTATCGGGCCAGTACGGACCTTTAAAATTTAAAGAATTTGGAAGTAAATGACATGGGACCCAGTACCGCATACACAGAGCTTAGACGGCTATTTTTAGACAGTTATTTAAGATTTTTTAGTTGCAAAGAAAATTAAAGTTAGCCTACTAGAGAAATTTTATGTTGGCGTGGGATCTGACCGGTATTGGTTTACCTGATCAGAATATTAATGGATCGCTTGCTTTGAGAGGTTAGTGACTGAGTAGAGCGCACGACCAGTCACACCACATAGCTCCGCTCACATGCTCTGGCTGCTACAGTTCAGTATGTTCACTAGGTTACATAACTGCCCCCTGCTGGTCATGTCTTTGTGTTAGACCACAGTGTTTCCTCTAGGATTTTTTTCCAGCTGTGGCGGCAGGTCTTTTTTTACACAGATCTGCCAACTACATTTGGCATTATTTCAATGACAAATGACGTGAGAGCAGTATTAAAAGTCGAGATCGGATATATGTAATCAGAGCATGCGAATCTCTTTGTGCGCCGATTTCCTTTGTTTGTGCACAAAACGTTATGCGCACCCTCAAATATACGCTGCTCAAGTGCAGTTTCTTGTGCACTCGCAAATAAACGCTGCTGAAGTGTGATTTAGTTCGTTTATGTAGTGAGTTTGTTTAACATTTATTAGATTTGCTAGGGATATTTATGAATGTCTCCAATAGACCTACAGAGCGGCATTAATGCGCCCTAAAATAAAGTGAAATGGCTATAAGCTCCAGCAAGATAAAGTCATATGCAGAGTCAATATGCACAGCCCAAGACCTTTATAAAGTATAATTATGGAAACTGTCCATCATAACTGAAAGCTACGCCGTGTTTGCTGGCCTCACGCATCATGCACCTGTCAGTCAGTCAGCACGTAACCTTAAAGGGTTAAACAAATAGCGCACAGCTCTACTACGTTTACAGAAAAGTTTGCACTGTTATAATTCACTTACCTTGTAATATGTTTGGTGCAATTATAACCCACTATAAAAAAACACACGACTGTGAGAAGCTGTAATGTAGCCGTGGCAGGATGAATTTTGGTGTGGCAGCCCGCCTCGGAAGAATGAATGAAGCGCAAACCATGTGTTAGACCATTTTGTGCTTTGTAGTGCAGTACTGCAGCACTGTGTGTGGTCACGTTCATTCACTCGTGCATTCTCAGTAGCCACATCTGTATGTATCAAATTCGGAAAAGGTTATTAGTTATCATAACTTTATTAGTTACTAATAACTTTAACTAATTAATTAGTAACTAATAGCTTTGAACAGTTCAAGTTATTGCTTCACTATTGAGACAGCGTCTTGCATTTTTCACAGTATCTTGCTTAAACTTGCATTTGTTTTATTCCACTGATTTGCATTTTGTGTTTTCAAACCACAAAATATGTTGTGTAAACTGGTTAATACTACTTCAGAGGGGGATGCAAATTTTAGAATAATCCTTTTTACCTACTCGTTTGACCAAATATATCAAAACATTTATTCTCATTTTAATTATGAAAAAAAAAAGATCAAAAAATATTCTGGACAATTCCCATTCAGTGATTTATGGTGATTTATGTGCGGCATGGTGTCTCAGTGGTTAGCACTGTCGCCTGACAGCAAGAAGGTTGCTGGTTTGAGTCCCGACTGGGCCAGGTGGCATTTCTCTGTGGAGTTTGCATGTTCTCCCCGTATTTCCTCTGGGGCCTCCGGATTCCCCCACAGTCCAAAAGACATGCGCTATAAGTGAATTAAATGAACTAAGTTAACCATAGCGTATGAGTGTGTGTGTGTGTGTGTGTGTGTGTGTGTGTGTGTGTGTGTGTGTGTGTGTGTGTGTGTGAGAGAGTGTATGGATGTTTCCCAGTATTGGGTTGCCACTGGAAGGACATCTGCTGTGTAAAACATATGCCGGAATAGTTGGGGGTATATTCCGCTGTGGCAATCCCTGATAAATAAGGGACTAAGCTGAAGGAGAATGAATGAATGATGATTTACAGTGAAACAACAAATTAATTTGCCATTTAGTCAAGAATAACTCAAGTAGATCGAAAAAAAAGACCCCTGAGGACTAAAAAATTATGGTCATTTTAAAAGTTAGCCAGACTTTTTGAAGAATTGAGAGCAATTAATGTTTCAAATGGTGAGTTAGAGATATAACATGTCATTGTGCATGAACTTCAGTGTTAATTATCCAAGGAAAGCTGTATATTCCCATCTCTTTCTTATCTTTATGAATCCACTGCTTATTGAAAATCTGTCAGTTTTTCTTCTCCCATGGACAGTCAGGATAGACTGTTTGCACGCTGAGAGTGCTCATACAGTGGGTGTGATGCATAGGTCAAATGAATTACATACACCTCAAAATGCTGCAGTGCTCAGGTGTGGGGTAAATGTTTTAAATGATTCACTGTGTTCACATGCTGACACATGATTACAAAGAGTCTAGAGGAACGCACAGCTTATATTTTTAGAAAACAAAACAATATGGAGAATAGGTGATAAGCAAAAAGGGACAATCTGTTAAGTGGTCATAACAAAAAGCGTTGAAATGTGTCAAAAGTATTTTTTTTCTATAGATTCTAGATGCTAATAGATGCTAAACAACTTTGTTTAACTTTGCCTTTACCAAATTTCTTTCTTTTCTTCCTTCCTTCCTCTTAGAGTGAGTATTTTATGATTATTTTTATATTTTTATGCACAACACTCTGAATTACCATTGTGTATGAAATGTGCCCTATTACTAAATTCGCCTTGCCTATGCTTCCATCAAATCAACTGCAGATCTTGACCACGGGCATTCAGTCTACCATGGGAGACAGTGTCTCCAGATTTTGAACTTTCATTACCATTTTTAACATTAATTAAACTTTGTTCCCCCTTTACATTAAAATGCATTTTTATCAAACGTATCACCAATGCACCCATACATGTGTAAATGGATCTAAATCATTTTGAGTTTAAAAAACATTAAGGCATATTTATATGACCATCATCTTCACTGTATGCATATTTTTAACTCCTTTCATTTTATATGAATAATATCAAACATATCCTATCTTTAGCTGAATATCAGTAATCAATAATCTTAATAATCAATAATGTCCATTATAAAAGTATGACATACAATAAGCTTGTAGATTATAAGAAATAAAGACAAGCAATCAGTCAAATGTGCAGAATGTTTACATGGTTACATTAATTAATATATCAACTTATCTTTGCTCTCAGCCGAAACACGTTACCCGAGAACAAGTCATAAATTCAAAAGACCAAAGTCAGGAATTAAATACACGTTTTACAAATATAATGAGATTAGATCCAGTGGTAGATCCTTGATGAACTGTCTGACCTGCGCTGCTCTCACCTGAGGTTTTGTGCTCAAAGCACCTGCTGACTGCCTGGAGCTCAGACATCCACATATGCTGCAGCGCTTGCCAGAGTGTGTATGTGTGTGGTCACGAGATGTGTATTTTCAGCAGTATAATGTGGATGAAGATCTTTTAGAAACGCTAGGTGAAACGCCAGTGTTGACAAGGATTGTTTTCATTCTAATACGCCGTTTTAAAACTAAAACATATTAGTGTAAAAGCAACTTACAGTTTTTCAATCAGTACCCGACAAAATTATGTTTCTGGAGCTCAACATTGAACTTTTAACAGGTAAATCAATTCTCTATTGAAATGTCTACACATTTTAACATTTTTTAAAAATATATAACCCGTTTTTTTATCAATCATGTTGTTTGTTTTTAAGTTTAACAGAACATGTGACCAGCTCTGTTTAGTTAAAGCCTGGTTTATATTCAACATTTCCGCTAGTTTGCATGGCGAATGTGACGTCATCGCTGTGTTTGCGAAGGTTCGCTTTGAGTGCACGTGACATGATTTCGGCTGGCGGAGCAAATTTTTTTTTTTTGAGACTCGAACGAACAGTTTACACGTCTATATGAAACACTTTTAACAGATTTTGTCTGAAACAGGTATGCTAGATGATCAATAATTCTTGGCTAAAAATTGCAACAGCCGTGGCAAAGGAGGAAAGTTTTTGTTAAAAAGTTTGGAAAAAACCTGAGGGATGAGTTTGTTAAAGCCAAAACAGGCAATGGCAAAAGTGGAGACCCACTTTTACAGGTTTTACACTGATGTAGATATTACAGTTTTGAATTTAAAACAATTTAATATTTACAAAACTATAAATAAGAAGCAGATTATTTCTTTGATAACTGGAAAGGAATATTTGATCCAATCGGTTTAAAATATACTGATGCCCTGTTTTTCTAAGCTTTATTAGTGATAATGGTCAGGAATGTTGGACCATTATTGCCTTTTTAGCATAAGAAGAGGACAGAAACTAGCCAGACAGTAATATGTGAACTGTGGAGTGGCCTAAAAAAAATAAAAATAAAAAAAAAATCTGTATTTTTAGTAAGTGTACTTTTTTTTTTCACTTTTATTCTTGCCATAATAAAAATATATATTTGTAGAGCAACCAATGTTCTGTTGTCATAAATTTTTTAATAACTTTTAATAGGTAAAACTGTCCGAGATTTGAACAGAAGCAAGAGATGTATCAACGTTTGAGTAAAAAAAGTCTTGAATAGTTATGAAAATCCTTATAATCATTAGAATCATTGATAAAAATGATAAAAATTAATTTGCTTAAAAATATTGAACAATAATTATGATATGACATAGTTCCGGAAACTTTCCACTTCTCTGTTAGTCCGTCTGACTTTAAGGTCAGCTTCTTTTGACGAACGTGGCACGTATAAAAGCCTCTTCCGTTTTGTGAGGTGTGCGCACAGTCAGCGGAGGTCTGCGATGTGGCGCCAAGCGAATGTATAAATCCACCTTAAGGATGCCTCTTCTTCACAGGGTAACTAACAGAGATTTATTCTTTATTATTATTTGTTTTTTTTTTATTGAGTGAAAAGAACATAAATGCTTGATATGACAGACATAGTAAAAGACTTTAAACTTTTCCCTTTTAAACTTTCTTAACAAGACCATAAAACACTTATAAATAATAAAATAATGATAAATAGCATGACTTAATAGTAATAATAACAACAAGAACAACAGCAGCAGCAACAATAGTAAATAAAAAGGAGTAAACCAAAATAATAAATAAATGAATGAATGAATGAATGAATTAATGAAAACATGATTAAAAAAAAAGGAGGGAAATAAATTAGAGTTATGAGAGGTTGCCATTTATCATAAAAAAAAAACCATACTGGCAAAGCGAGAACATCTGATCATTTCTACCTTCAAAAAGTACATGGTGTCCACAAGCCACTGTAAAACACTTGGTGATTTAGTAGATTTCCAATGAAATAAGATACAATGTCTAGCTAATAATGGCAAGTACCTCTAACTGTTAACATGTAAATCAGGTTCAATCCTTGGGGACTCCAAAAATTGCAGTGGTAGGGCAGATAACCACTTTGGTTTTAAATATTTTGGAGTTCGTATCAAAATAATTATTCCATTAGTTTGGTAGTACTGGGCAGCAAAACAAACATATGACATTAGGATAAAACCTAGACAGAAGAGCTTTGGAGTAATTAACCCTTTGCAGTATTTCAAACTGTATACTGTAAACTGTAAGTCTTATCTGTGCTTATATACATGCATATATACAATTTAAATTATACAACTATACAAGATATCCCATAACTTTTTTTTTTAGTAAAAGAAAAGCATTATTATATTCACTCCATTTTTTTTTTTTTTTTGCTACTCATGGTCTTTACAAACATGTTTTACCTAAAGAAATGGAAGAGGCAAATTGTATCTCCAAAATTATCTGTGTATGTACAGTATATCATTTACCATTATTATTTACCACTAATATTTTTCTGAATCACAGCAGTATTTCATTGAGGCTCAAACCAATTAAGAGGGTCTGACTATGTTCTCAGCTATCTGTTTCTCCCATAAACAGCAGGCTAAGCGCATGTTCTGCATTTAATTTAATGGATTGCGTAATGGGAAGAGCGGTGATCAATGGCTGAATATCAAGCTTGTCAAATCAGAACATTTTGGCATACACTTAGAGAGATTCCTTTGCGAGGCCTTCAGAGAAGTGCAAGAGCCTTGATAGCCTCTGCATCTAATTTTACAGCTCACTGCTTTGATTCATGGAGGTCTGAATGGTAATAAGATGACGTTATAGCAGAAATAAGATAGGAATGATCCATTACAATAGTAATGGCACTCTAACAAACACAAAAGAAATGCTCTGGCCACTGAGCCTTTGTGTTTCAAATGAAATAGATTAAGTGTTGAATATACGCTTTAATAGAAGATCTGTGCTGCACATTTTGTAAGCGCCACAGTATTTTTTCATTAAAGAAAGTCTATGCTTTATCCATAATCTCAAAGTATTTCTGTCATCTCCTGCTATGCGCTAGAAAAGCCAAGAGGTGTTAGCAATGTGATGATGACATGTTCAGCAATTACTCCAAAAAAAATAAAGAGACACAGAGACAAAAAAAATGCCATAGCAATAGCATTATGAGCAATTAGGAGTATACTTGTGTATTATTTAGCTAAGGTTATTTACAGGATTTTGTGAAGCGCTGGAGGAATTCTAGATTGTCACTAATTAACCAGCCGCACTCACCAAACGTAAACATTTCTGAACGTGAAAGCTTGGAAAAAAAAAAAGTTAAAAGATGTACAAATCACATCAGTGTCATGGATTGGTCAGGCTCTCACGACCCCCACTCACGAAGATCACCATCACCTGACTTCTAATGAGCACACAGCTGCATCACATTCACGAGCACCAGATAAAAGCACAGCACTCCAGTCGCTCATTGTCCGGGCTCGTCTCGACGAAAGCGGACAACTGAGCGACCACTCAGCGTAGTCATCCTCAGCTAAAACAAACGATTTACTTACCTGTTCTCTTTGTATTCCTCCTAGTCTTCCTGGTCCTCCCGAATCGTCCTGTCTTCCAGTCCTTCCAAGTCTGTGTCATCCTCTGTCAGCTGTATCTGGTGTGTGCTGTCCATCCTCGTGTATTCCTGTTACCCAGCCACGGAGGAAAAGACCCCAACATCATTCCTGATCCTCCTGGCTATCCTTCATGTGCTCCTTGTTGTCATTTAATAAACACCCTAACGTTTCCTTACCTCTGTCTCCTGTCCGCTTCATAACAGAAGCCCGGACCAATAACGACGACAACATGAGCACCCCCGATCACTTACAAGAGCTGGTGGACCAGTTGAAGCGGATTCTACAGCCACCAGCTCCACTTTCCAACGCACCACCAGCACCGAGCACTTCCGCCTCTACAGTTTCTTCTTCGGCCCTTCCTTCCAGTCCCATGGCCCGACCAGCGCCCTACTCAGGCGGAGCGGGGGAGTGCAATGGTTTTCTGTTACAATGTTCCCTCATATTCGAAATGCAACCTTCTCTATATCCCACAGATAAGTCGAAGATCGCCTACATCGTATCTCTACTCTCTGGACCTGCACTTAAATGGGCTGAGACGATCTGGAACCAAGCCGGGCCGGTCATGAATTCCATCACTACCTTCACGGAGTATTTCAAAGAGGTGTTTGGACGTTCTGATGGGGAAGTAGCCGCTGGAGAGCAGCTGTATCATCTAAAGCAAGGTACTCTATCTACACAGGAATATGCTCTCCGGTTTCGCACTCTAGCAGCTGCAAGTGGATGGAATGAGAGATCGTTGTTGACCACGTACCGGCTCGGCTTGGAACCCACTCTCCGAATCCAACTGGCCACATTAGATGATACAATGGGTCTGGAGAGATTCATCCAACATTCTCTCCGATGTTCCGATCGTCTCCGTTCCTATCAACAGGACACCATCACCCCCTCGTCTGCACTCCTCCAATCGCCTGAGTCAACAGCCTCTCCAGAACCAGAACCCATGATAATAGAGTCTGGAAGACTGACATCAGCGGAACGACAGAGGAGGCTGACCCGGGGTCTGTGTCTATACTGCGGTGTCAGTGGACACACCCGTATGGAGTGTCCCCTTCGTCCCATTCGGACTTCAGTGAGTGTATTCAGTACGAATATTGAACAATGTAAACCACTTACTACCACCGTACAAATAACTACTGCCTCTATTTCTCTCCTTGTCACAGCCCTCATCGACTCCGGGTCAGCAGG